>NC_090649.1:207667034-207967034 GCF_040937935.1 Hyperolius riggenbachi | reverse complement strand
AGTGGCCTAGTAATACGGGATTGGTGAGTGCTTGTTCCATTACATATTGTCGGCAGCTGCGCGATCAATCTTTTTTGTCAGTCTGCTCACCGTACTTCCTGCGTATGCTAACGGGAGCAGATTAGACGAGATTGGCACGCTCTGTCGCATTAACCTTCTTCCTCTGACGATCCAGCAACCTGCCTTTGTTGTCCGTCTGCTCACCGTACTTCCTGCGTACGCTAACGGGAGCAGATTCGACGGGATTGCGAGGCTGGATTGTCACATGCAGTCTATGTACTGTGTACAGTTAGCTGAACATATAAAGTTTACATCTGGCACATCATAGTGGATAGAACAGACTAAGGCTCAACACACACCATACAATTTTGGTTTTTCAATCTTACCACTTTCATGTAGTATAAGAGCTTATCCAATCAGTCATTCAAGGTATTTTCAATCTGTTGGCTCTTATACTACATAGATTTGGTAAATCTGTACAACCAAGATTGTATGGTGTGTGTCGAGCTTAACAGTTACTGTATATCTGTAGCATCACTTCCTTCTTTCTTATGCTGTCATGTCTTGTCAAAGTATACCCTCAGCACCCCCCCTCCCTCCAGCCTGGTTCCCTCCCCTGCTCTCTGCCTGCCTACATCAAATTACATCTCTCTTCACAGAGAGGATAGACAGGAGAACTGCTGAAGCTTGTCTTATGTCTGTTTGCTATAATTCTTAATTCTGATGTCTGTCTGCCTGCCTGTCTGGATTAGATCACATCTCTTTTCGCAGTGGTGTGGGCTGGCAGCAGGACACGGAGGGTGGAGTTATGACATCAATCCCCCAGCATCTTGTGCACCTACGGTTTGGAAAGAAAAAAAATCACCTTGGCCCAGTTTCACAGCAAGGGCAGAGATTTCAAGACCATATGTGGAATACGGACCCTGGGGGTGAGAAAATCACACTTTATTATGTGTGACTTTACATATCTTGGCAACTTATTAGTTTTAAAGCAAACTGTAATTTATAATTTAGGTACTCTTTAACGGGAACTAAAGAGAGACTTCCATATTTATTTCCTTTTAAGCAATACCAGTTGCCTGGCTATACTGCTGATCTCTTTGGCTGCAACAATGTCTGAATAACACACCTAAAACAAGCATGCAGATAATCCAGTTAGACTTCAGTCAGGGCACCTGATCTGCATGCTTGTTCAGGGTCTATGGATAAAAGTATTAAAGGCAGAGGATTAGCAGGCCAGCCAGGCAATATGCATGGTTTAAAAGGAAATAAATATGGCAACCTCTATATTCCTCTTGCTTTATATTCCCTTTAAGGACAGAAGAAATTTTCCTATTTCAGTGCTCCCTCCCCAAATAAGTTCAGTACTCTTATCACACCTAAAGGATCTATATCTTATTTTTGCCACAAATTAGGCTTTTTGGTGAGGACACACATTTATTTGTCCTGGCTATCACAACATGTAAATTATGTTCCTAATACAATGCATGGCAGCAATATACATTATTATTTTGAAATTAAGTTAAGCCCTTATTTGCTAAAATAGCAGTAAAATGACATACATATTAAAAAAGCAAATTTCAATAAGGTAACAAATTATGTATTCACTTTAAATTTTGTACCCTTGTTTTATTATTACTAGTTTTTTTACTTTGGTACAGAATATATGAAAATATCAATTTTATTACTTTTGATTCAGTTTGTCACTAAAAATAATTCACTTAACATAGGCCTCACCCCTAAAATGTACTAAAATTAATTTTACAACTTCTGGTTAAAATATCACATTTCTCAGATTATGGCTAGCTGGGCATTTACCAGGTCATTCATTCTGAAGTATTCATGTGACGTTTTACAGTCCAGTTTCAGAGCCATTCTTTGTTTGCATTGCCCTAGAGCTGTCTGACCAGCAGAAAAAGGCCACAAATGTCACCATGATGGAAAGCTAACAACCATGGCTATTCAAAAGTGGGTGTTTTGTGAGCTGCCGACTCGTGTAGTTGTGTCAAAACTTTCCCAAGTGTGATTGTAATTTAAAAATGTTTTTTTTTTCATTCAGCTAACAACCAGGGCTATTCAAAAGTAGGTGTTATGTGAGCTACCAACTCATGAGTCATGCTAAGACTTTCCTAAGTGTAATCATAATTTGAACATTACATTTTTTTTTATTTATTTTTTTTAGTTTTTTAGTTTGTTCATGTGAGGTAAATTACCTCATGCAGAAAAACATATATATGATATTCACTAAGGTTTTACACATCCAGCAGTGGTTTGGTAATTTACAGACAAACATGGCTACAATTCACAAAAACCTATACAGCATTGAAAGGAACCAGAGATGTGAGACCTATGGAAGCTGCCATATATTGTGGTGGCAGGGGCGTAGCAATAGGAGGTGCAGAGGTAGCGACTGCATCGGGGCCCCTTGGGCCAGAGGGGCCCGAAAGGGCCCTCCCTCAACTACAGTATTAGCTCTCTATTGGTCCTGTGCTCATAATAATCACTTCTATAGATACTTTGAATAGTGGAAATCATTAACAAGCTGTTCTCCATCCCCTTCTTGCACCTCTTATATTGTGGTTGTCCTTGGCAGGTTTTGGTGCGCTGGATCAATTGTTATGTATAGAGTGCTTGGGGGGCCCCATTGTAAAACTTGCATCGGGGCCCAAAGCTCCTTAGCTACGCCACTGTGTGGTGGCTGGATAGAGTACTGGTTAAGGGCTCTGCCTTTGACATGGGAGACCAGGGTTCGAATCCTGGCTAGGTCAAGTACCTATTCAGTAAGGAGTTCAAGGCAAGACTCCCTAACATTGCAGGGTGGCCTCTTGAGCGCGTCCCAGTGGCTGCAGCTCTTGAGCGCTTTGAGTCCGACAGGAGAAAAGCGCTATACAAATGTTCAGATTATTATTATTATTATATTATTATATTTATTTCCTTTAAACAATACTAGTTGTGTAGCAACAATTCCACTTTAATGAACAGCTGGAAAAATTCAACTGGTGCCAGATTGTTAGTAGGGGTATAGGTGGTGACCAGTGGGAATGGTCAATTAGCTGCACATAATTTTGTGTTGATGCAGAATTATGCAAATTGTATATGCAAATTTATGCAGCTTGAAAATGGACCAATCAAATTTCACCTCTGTGGGATTCGATTGGTTCATTTTAAAGCTCTGGACTTATCTGGTTCCTCCTGCCTGTGAGGTACTGGTGGCCGCATAAACTGTCTGCTCCTGGCTCCCCTCACCACTACTGCTAGCTGCAATGGTGTTGCCCACAGAGCCCCCTGCTATGTCCTCTGACTGTCCCTCATAAGCGGACTCAGGGAAAAAGTAGGAAGAAAAATAGAAAGCGATAGTTTTTTTTTCTTTTTTAAATGACGGGTTTTTTTTTTTTTTTTTTTTTTTTTTTGGAGGCTAGGTTCACAGTGGTCATTTGCATAGCGCACATGTTATGATCAGGGGCATAGCAATAGGGGTTGCAGAGGTAGCGACCGCATCGGGGCCCTTGGGCCAGAGGGGCCCCGAAGGGCCCTCCATCAACTACAGTATTAGCTCTCTATCGGTCCTGTGCTCATAATAATCACTTCTATAGATACTTTGAATAGTGGTAATTATTAAGAAACTATTCCCCATCCCCTTCTTGCACCTCAGACACTGTAGTTGCCATTGGCAGGTTTTGGTGCACCGTATAAATTGCTATGTATGGAGTGCCTGGGGGGCCCCATTGTAAAACTTGCATCGGGGCCCACAACTCCTTAGCTACGCCACTGGTTATGATTGTGAACTGCAATCGAGACTGGCCATAGATTTTAATACAAAGCCTGCATGCAACCAGTTAGAATAACAATCTGTTCTGTGAACAGCCCCATAGAATTGTATGGGTAGTGAGCTGACATGCAGAATTATTCTGCAATGCAACTGACCACTGTCAACAGAGCCTAGTGCAATAATGAAATGAACAGAAAAATATAGATTGAAATAGAGAAATAAATGTAAGTAGAGAGGAGGAAAGGTACTAAAAAGTAGTCAAAGTGAGGATCAGAAAGACCCCTATGGCTAATTGCTAGGGAGAGAGTGGATCAGGGGTTAATGGACTAGGTATGGGGTTAAAAAGATAAGAATGGGGGGAAATTTTTAATAACACAAAAATCAGTTAAGGGCCTACCACTTTCGTCTGTCTCCCAGCTCCTATCACCACAGAACACTGACCAAAATCTGTGGTAATAGATGAGATGGGAAAGAGAAAAACACTTTTACTTACAAACATTTTAAGAATGCACATTGTTATTGGTTGTAACTATGTGCATTCTTCATTAGAGGGCTCTGATTGGCTAAAGGAGCACATACTCCCGTTCACCAATCTCTCCTTTCTAAGTCAATGATTGGCCAATCATAATTGAAAGTGTGTACCAGGCTTAAGGGTGCAAAGCACTGTAAAAACAGCTCAGGAGAGTAGGGCGCAATCTGTGCCGCCATAGGCCGTAATAGCAATTATGGCTATAGCGGGGCTCAGTGAGTATTTTGGGCGCCGTCAAGACGGAGCACAAATTACTATAAAAACATTGTAATTTGTCTACCAGCAATAGCTGGCAGCCGTATTACATCTTTCCCCATTATCCACAGCGACCTGGAGGGGGAATAGTAAGCGCCGCCAGGACTTGTGCAGGAGCACAGTGACACTTTATGGGCTTCACCCTGCGCCCAAATATCCCACGACTAAATGATATGAATACTTAGGGTGCATACACACATCCAGTTTTATTGGCTAATCACTGACCAGTTTTACCACCTCCACTCAGTACGAGGGCCAACAGATTTTAAATTCTATGAAAAGATTGTGCGTGCTGTGCATGGGATACTTTTGAGAATCAGGTTTTCTGTAAGGCTAGAAACCCACTAGGAGAGCTTTTCTGAGCGCTTTGTGATTTGAAAAGCTCTAACTAATGTAATGCTATGGGTGTGATCCCACTTGAGTGATGTGATTTCATAGAAATCCCCCATAGCATTGCATTACCAAGAGCTTTTTCAAATCACTCACGCTTACAAAGCTCTCCTAGTGGGTTTCTAGCCTAACTTCTGAAATGCAGAAATCGCAAAGCTGTGAATTGACTGAAAGGTAATGAGCACTGAGGAAAAAATGTAGGCTGCCTGTATGAAAATGCATTTTGTGTCTGGATTCAGTAGCCTGGAACAAGCCATGCAGCCAGTGTGCCTCTGTAAATATTAAATCACATAGCAAATTACTTTTTGTCACATCGTCCATTCTAAATTGCTAACTACAAATGTATTCTGGGTTGCTTTTCACACATCTAGGTCAGTGCCATAGGCCTTTAAAAAAAAAAAAAAACAACCATTCACAGACATGCTTCCGATTTTTTTTTTCCTCCTAAGTAGATAGCCTGAAACTTTATTATGCATTGTGTCCTCTGTGTATCTATGGATTATCCATGTCACGTGTCTGGAAGCCTCATAGATAGGTGAAAGAGTTTTGTAAACAGTAGAATAAAATAGTAGTGAACGCCAAGCTCATCTGAAATTGCTGTCAAACAGCTCTGCATTGTAGCATTGTAATTTTGCACTACAGACTATAGATGGTGACACTTAATTGCTGGTTCTAAAGGAAGGGGAGCATCTATTCAAAAGCAACATGATGTGACTTCTCAGCTTTCCAAATGTGTATTAAGGTAAAACTAAAATTATAAATGAATCTTACCTTTCAATATGGTAAAAAATATTTTCCCCTCTAAAGTAATTCGTGAGTGTCTAAATGAGGCATCGATCACACTGTGTGCTTTGGTACTTGTGTATTATAATGTACACATAATGCAACATGCACAGAATCAATTGCAACACTTGTCTAATGTTAACAATCCCAGTCATTTACAACATGTGCAGTATGCAGTGTGGACAGGCCATTAGGATAATGTAATCCATTGCAATGAATAGATATGAAGATGCCAAATATTGAAATGCATGGACATATGGGATGGTGACGTAAATACTTTGCATGTGGATTTCCCAGCTTCCCATGCTTTAGGTTCTTAGTTTGTGCATTGTTTGAACTTTTGAAATTACTTTATGAACCAAATGGGCTGCATTTTTTCCCTCATCTTAAATTACACAATCTGGGAGGGGAATATTTCTGACCACTCTTTCAGCACTATCCATCCACATGCCATGTACCATGCAAGCTGGTATTTTTCAGGTAAAAGATCTTTATTTTGGTTGGCTCAGCCACTGACAGTACCAGCCTGCATTGGGGACAAGGGGCCAGGGAGAGGTGTCATGTTATCTTTCCAATTTGTTTATAAAGATATATGCAAAAATGGCAAACTGTCAGCTCCATTTCCATTAAATGGACAGAAAACACATTGCAGCCAGATGGGTCCATGTTTGCCGAAAATCTAGCATGTATATATGGCAGCTCTTTATCTCAATCTGCCTGCCCCCCAAATGAAAAAAAAATCCAGATTTGTCTGAGAAATCCGGACTGGTGATCACCTCAGCCAACCATTGGCCTAGCCTACTGCCCCACTAACTGCGCCTGCTCATGCCGATTTATTGTGGGCTGCGTCATTGGCTTCCCCCATTTCCATAGCAACAGAGTTTTCCTTTTCTATGCCGCTCCATTGTGTGACATTGCTCCCCCCCCCCCCCCCCCCTTCAAAGCAATAGAGTCTGCTGCACACTAGCAATGCAAAGTAGTACAGAGCTTGGTCCTGAACTGTCACCTGCAAGAAAATTAACCTATTGGAGGAAATTTGGAGACTATAAATCTGACCATATTTAAGGCGTACATCTCCTATTGGATGACACCTAAGTTGACATCAGCCAAAACCTAGAATAATCCTCCAATGCAAAACACTGTACCCTCTCCTCCCTCCCCCAAAAACTAGCATTTTATTATATATTATCTCCCTCATCCATAATCCCATTTATGTTCCCATTTGAAACCTACCACTGTCAATGAATCTCCCTAGCTCTAAAAAGTCCAGGCACTGGGATAATTGTGGCAAGGATAGCCACTTTAAACTCCCCTAATAAATTTGACAATGTGCATAGTTTATGGCTACCCAACACTAAGATTCCCATTTTTTACTTGGATATAAATATGTACAGTACGGTTATCCATAACTCAACTAACCTGCAGTCTCAATCAGCCAGCACAAATCGCTGCAGTAGTCACAGTGGTAAAGGGCAACTTCTTAGGCTGTGGGCTCTGCTGTGCTTAAAGACTGTGTCCCATGGCTCCCACAGGGTTAATATAGGGTCAATTATTGTATTTTAATATTTAATACAGAGTTTGTGGTATGTATATAGTGGGGTATATAATGTTGAGTCTTAAGCAACCAGGAAGCCCATTTTTCCGGCATAAGCCGATCCTGTCGGTGCTGGATAACCAAGAATTTACTGTATACTTATATCTTTATTATACTATAGAGCTTACATTTCTGTGTGAACTTTTATTAGGTACAAGTGACAGATGCTTAAGATGACATTGTGCTTTGTGTCTGCACAATGTTAATGCAGTTAATTGTTACTGTTATAGATTATTTAGAAAAAAGTCACTTTGACCCCTCTTTAAATTATCTTGGCTTAAAGAGTAACTGTCAGGCTGCAAAAGCTAATTTAAACCTCTATTCTCCTGTGTTAAACAGTTTAGAAGGAAGCCAAAAAGGCAATACTGAAGTTAAAAATCTCTCTTACTTTGATGTTTGCTGAATAGCAATCCTCTTTATTCCCAAGCTCCTAAGGAGGCCAGCAGGCTGCATAACAGATACTGCAGAGCATGCTGGGGCTGCTTCTTCTCCCTCCTGCACTCCCTTGGTCCTCCCCTTCATTTCCCTATCCTGCCCTAAGGCTGCTTTCACAGTGGGGAGTTACAGGCTCATGTTACAACAGCTTGTAACTTGCAGCCCAACTCACAGCACTGAAAAATCAATGTGCTGTTCACAGTGCACATGTTCCATTAGAGTATACTGCATGAGTCCGCTATTGTTCCTAGCCACATGGCTAATTAATATTCACTGCACAGTAGTGTTGTCTGGATCATGAACATTAGGATCTTTGATCCAGATCTTTTTTGTGAGTCAAATCATCCGAGATTCGGTTCACAGTGGATGTCTGGAAGAAACAGGAACTGCAGCTTCTTTCACTCTGCTGCAAATGATTCAAAGATTCGGTTCAAAGATCCGGATCTTTTCAATGATCCGATTCGAATCAGAGTGACAGACAATATGCCCCGTTAGACCAGAGACTGGTGGGAGTGTCTGAGGGCTGGAACTTGGGAGGGTTAAAGATTCATCAATCAGGAAGCAAGGTAAGGGAGGATATTACATCACAATTGGCTTCATACAAGACAGTCAAACATGGAACCTGCCATGAGCTGTCAGGAGCATCAATCTCTGCAAATACTACATAAAAATTCTGTGAAATCCAAACGTGGACAGTGAAATGCATATGTAATGTAAGTACAGCTAATATTTAGCTACTGATATGTGTGTTTTTTTTCTCTGAGACCTTATACCTAACAGCTCCTCTTTAAACTAGTGGCCAGATCACAAAGGGCGGAAAAACCACCTTAAAGCGGTTTAACACCCAGCATTACAACTTTGCTTTAAAAGATTGCTTACAGCTTACAAACTATTATGCCAGATTTTTTTTTAAGCAGAAATTCACTGAATGGGTTAAACATGACATTTTAGTGTTGGATTTAACTAGGAATCCGCATCCGTTCTTATCTTTAGTTACAAAATGTATCTTTATTTGTTATACAAATAGACCTTTGAAAAGCCTGCGGGGAAGCCCTCTTTGTTCTCTCAGAGCAGTGTTTGTTTGTTACATTGTAGATAGATACATTTGTAACTAAACAAGCAAGCACGAGGAGCATTTCCAGCTAAATGCAGCACTAAAATGTCATGTTTAATCCATTCAGTGAATTTCTGCTAAAAAAAAAATCTGGCATAATAGTTTATAAGCTGTAAGCAATCTTTTAAAGCAAAGTTGAAATGCTGGGTGTTAGACCACTTTAATGTAACTGTTTTAAGCGATTGGTTTAGAAATCATAGCTGGGGAACCTGCAATGCAGTCATAAAACTGGCATAAACAGAGATAAATAATAGCAGCTTTCAGACTTCTTCCTTCATGTCACTCCGAAATGTTTTTTGATGAGGGTAGAAAAAGGTATATTGGGTCCAGACAGTGCCTCGATGGTGCCTCTTCACATCACCGTTTGTGGAATCTGCCAAGCTCTGGTAAGCTGCAAAGTGTTACACCCTTCCATAGTTCTTGTGATCCACCCTTGCAACTTACATTTAAAAGCTTTATGGTGTTTCAGTGATGTGCGTCTCCATAATTAAGAGTCATCATAATTCTTTTTATAGGTCCATTAATTGAAAGGAAGTATTTAACTATAAAACAGAGATTATATTTCCTGCTGTGCCAACCCACCAATACTACATTTTAAATGATAGTTTCTATGGATTTGCAATAATTAACATAGTTTTACCACATTTTTGTGGGCGCGCAGCAGTATATTAATAAAGTTCATCATAGCATACCATGCTCTGGTTATCTCCGCCTAACACGTTTCATCATCAATATCAGACTCGTCAGGGGGCTACCAGAGCTTGTGTGGTTTTCCCCCTTTTTCCTCCATCCACCTATAGTAAACTCGGGGTCCGTTTGTAAGTTCATCTTGACTAATTGTGGGCACGGCACATGCAGACTGGTTTTCTGTTTTGACAAATAATAAAGGAAGTTGCATCTTTATTTTCAACTGATATTCCTCCTTGATACTTGTTGGACCTTTTTATCACACGAGGCATAAGTTACTAAGCTTGTATAATCAGAATCGTTTATTTCGCCAAGTACAACGGGGGTTGTACCCGGAATTATTTTTGGCTCATACAGGGTCGGTGATGGTACAAACACATACATGCAATTCTACAACACATACAGTCAAGTACAGTATGGAACAAAGTAAGCATTTACCTATAAATACATACAGCACATAACAATAGTGAAGGACGCGTGGGGAAGTCTGGAGTGCTGCGTGAGGGGAGCAGCCAGCCAACTACTGACGGCGCTCGCTCGCTCCACAGCAGTTCCAGATACCCCGCAGTGTGTCCTGAAAAAAAGTGGATAGAGAAAGAGAGAGGAGAAGAAGAAATTGGATAGAGAAAGTGAGAGAGAAGAGATAGCTGAAGGGAGAATGAGGAAGAAAAGAGAGAGAACCAGGGCAGGAGGAGAGAGGCAGAGACCTTTTAAGGCAGCATGGTGAACCCCCCTGGATACAGTCCAATACAGTCCAGTACAGTCTGCTAAGCAAGCAACGGAAACAATATAAAACTTCCCTGGTAATTTTGGTTCTGACAACTCAACAGTCAGTGTGATTCTTTGCACTACAATCTCTGGCAAAAGTTGGCAATTCACGCTTTACAATTCTCCCTAGTGTAACCTCCTCCCCCCCCCCTTCGATGCCACAGACCTTTATACTGCACTGCACTTGCCACACTGTGACTGTCGTTTAGGTGGTGCATTGCAGTGCTGCAAGCTGCGTTATAAAAGGACCGTTATGCTGCACCGCAATTGCAATGCACCACTGTGAACCTAGCCTAACAGATAATAGGGAAGAAAAGCTCATCCAAACATTAAATACTGTAGTACTTAGCTCTGTGCTTTGGGTCCTATGGGAGAAAGGTGCTTTACAAATGTTTTGTTGTTCTGAAAATACTTCAAGCATGGATGGTATTGTAGTTGCTTTTTCAACATCTTGCTATAAGCAGCTTAACAACTATCAGGATATAACCTGCTCGAGACTTTGCCTGGCAGCGTGGACAGTAAAGCTATCTCTGGTTTAGGCCCCCTGTACACTGCAAATCCGATTTGCGATTACGATTTTCCCCGAATGCTATCAAAACAAGAAGAAAAACGCAGAAAAAAACATAGCATATAGTACCCATTAAAAATCGCAAATCGGAATAGAATGAAGCATCGCATCAAAATCGCAAATTGGAATCGCTTGTAACGTGTAAGAGGCCTTAAAGGATACCCGAAGTGACATGTGACAAGATGAGATAGACATGTATGTACAGTGCCTAGCACACAAATAACTAGGCTGTGTTCCTTTTTTTTCTTTCTCTGCCTGAAAGAGTTAAATATCAGGTTTGTAAGTGGCTGACTCAGTCCTGACTCAGACAGGAAGTGACTACAGTGGGACCCTCACTGATAAGAACAGTCAGTACCTTTCCAAATCATAAGTATGTCGTCCACATACCTGATCCAAAGGGCGACATACTCCCCGTATTCCCCCATGCTCCGCACCATCTCCTGTTCCCAGAAACCTAGGTGTAGGCACGCATAGGCCGGGGAGCACGCCGTCCCCATCGTCACACCCCTCTTTTGTCTATAAGTGGATCCATTGAATTCAAAAAAGTTATTTTGCAAAATTAGACGCATTGAGTCCAGGACAAAATCTGCATGTCCCTCATAGCCATCATAGTAATCCAACAGATAGTACTCTAAGGCTTCTAGCCCTTTTTCATTGGGGATGGACGTGAACAAGGACTCCACGTCCAAACCCACCAAGGTCCATGATTCCTCAACATGTATCCCTATGAATTGCATTCATAGTCTATGAGATCTGCAGATCATCATTCACACCTTGTTTAACTGACATTCATCTGCAGATCTGAAAATCCATCCCGGTGGATCTGATCTGCAGATGAATGTCTGTTAAACAAGGTGTGTATGATGATCTGCAGATATCATAGAGACTATGAATGCATTTTGCAGGAACGGATCTCCTGCAGGAACAGATACTGATCTTTTGAACGTCTACAGCATCTTTGTGTGCAGCATCTTGCAAAGATTTCTGTCTGATGGGGAGTTCAGCTCCATAGAATAGACTGTGTAGGTATGGCTCTCATACTACATGGAAGGGGGTAAAATTGGTCTGTGATCTTTCATTTTCCAAAGACTATGGTCTGATGTGTGTATGAGCCTTAAGACATAAAACAAATCAATCCTTACCCGGGGCTTTCTCCAGCCCCATAAGCATGTCTGAGTCCCTGGCTGTCCTCCCACAGTCTATCGTTCAGCTGCGATCAGCCCCGGTAACTGACTCAGTCGAGTCCAGTCTGGATCTTCTGCACATGTGCGTACCTCCCGGACTGATGCTACTGAGTCAGTTACCGAGGCTGATAGCGGCTGAAAGGCAGACCGCTGGAGGACGGCGAGGGACTCACGCATGCTTATGGGGCTGGAGGAAGCCCCGGGTAAGTTTCGATTTGTTCTATGTCTCTGGTTAACTTTAAGGAGAGATAAATTGAGTTCATAAGTAAAGTGAGATAATTACACAGGCTTTGTGAATCAGCTCCTTGGATACTAGAACTTATTACCATACCTTTGTTTTACTGTATTTACTTACTTAACCATTTCCTTTTTGTGTGTGGCTATCATTTTAAGTTCATACAGATTGCTGGCTGTTACAGAAGCGATTTTATTGGGCAAAGTTCATGCAATTTCAAACTCAAGTACAGGGGTGTAACTCAAATTCACTGGGCCCCCCTGCAAGACTTTGGATGGGGCCCCCTCCCCCCCTTGCTTTCTGCACAGGTAAACTGAGAACCAATGTTATTCGATTAGCTAGAGTACACTTGAATGTGTTTTCCCATGCAGATTAAACAGCAGTGAAGCACTGCACGTGTTTTCTCTATCAATTACATTCGCTTCTGTGATAAATGTGCATGTTTTCCCACTTAGGGACACACATATGGTGTGCAGAAAACACATACAGGAAACCGACAAATAAGTGTGATCCCAGTCTCAGCTTATTACATTCACTCTGTCCAACTGGCTCTACAGAGTTCTCCAGCATCACTACAGTACCCAGCACTTGGGGAGGGGGGGAAGGCTGGGGGTTGTACACAAGAGCCTGCTGCACACTGAATACAGACGGTCTACAAATCTTTGTATGTAAAACTTTGTATGATTTCTTATCAGTGGCTGAGCAGATGCAGACATTAGAACAATTGTGCAGAGAGAAGAGAGGGTTTTTTTCTCTCTCTGTGCCCTTAGTTGTCAGTCTCTATGGACAGGGAAAATAAACTTCTCCTCCCATGGGGCCCCCTGCGACTGCATCCCTTGCAGGGTCTATTGTTACGCCCCTGCTCAAGTATTCTAGACAGAGGCCTCTATTGTGCACAAACACTTTCCTTAATTCCTGTATACCACCTTGTGATCATTAAACGTAAATAAACTTACGCATTTACATTATGATACTTAGACTGACAGATGTACTCAGTAGTCTGAAGCTGTACAAAGTTTAAATTGACAGTTTCCGCCCTGTATTAATCACAGAGGTAACTGGCAACTTCAAAAAGAATCAAATATGACTCTAAATTGCTCTCACTTCATGTTTCTTTTTTTCGTCACTGGTGGTTTTATCCCACCTACCTGCAGTAGTACGCTCTCCTTTCTCTCTGACCCTGGGTTATCAGTCATGCTTTGATTTCAGGCTAACTTCTGTTAATGAATACTCATTTGTAAACACACAGTAGTGCTCTGGCAGACTGCAGTTGTGTTATGCCAGATAAAAGGACTGCTTACATAAAGGCAGGTATACACTATTACATGTGATCAATAATCAATATCTTATAATGATTGTTCATCACTTGCAGCATTTGATTATATTGTTATGCATTATGCTTACATGTTCTGCAATGCTTTACAGAGTAAATAGGCACGTCATGCCCTCAGAGCATCTCACAGTCTAATTCCTATTACAGTATATCAAATAAAGCCAGCACCATCATAATTCTTCAGACATAAATTGTATTACTTTCAGAACAACGTGAATCCAAGATTTCGAGACCACTCAGGGTCTATTTATCAAGGTAAATGTGCTTGCAAGCAGAAGTGCAGAAGGCAGAAGTGTAATCACTGCTAAAGGGCACTGAATCTGGGGGAGGAGTGGGGTGAAACCTTTTATGTGACTGTAGTTTATATTGTTTCTTTCTTATATTTTGCAATTGTCTTGCTATAATCTTAATTTACTATTTTCCTTTCCTTTAAGGAACACTATTGCAAAAAATTATAACATTTAAAATACACATGTACCCATACATATAAGAAGTACACTTACTCCGGAGCAAAGAGTAAGAGTCAGCAACATAGGGTCAAATCAATTTATGGTGCATAAACTGATTTTACCCTATGTTGCTGACTCAAACACTAGGTAGTAAAAAATCCAACAGATCAGATGGACTAGTCCATCTCTTTATTATTACTACTAGCAGACCTGTGCCTGTTTAAAAATGGGCTCTAGGTCACCCTCACAACATCCCTTTCCTCCCAGCTGTGTTCATGGCCGCATGTCAGAACCCCCGCTCTACTCCGCTCGTGCACACCCCCTCCCGCACACGCCCGCCCCCTGCCCCCGTCCTCCTGTCCCAACGGCCGCCCGTGCTACACATGCGCTGTAGCGCAAAAGCACGGACACGGACAGGAGGGGATGCAGAGACACGGGTTTTATTAGTTAAGATTATTATTAATAAACTTTATAAAGCAATAACATATTATACAACGCTGTGCACTAGATAGGGGAGACATTACAAAATTAAACAATGATACACAAGGACGTTACCACATTTAATGGTACACAAAATAGTGCTGTAACAATAAACAAGATTGCGATGTAGATATAAATATAGCAGACGAGTCACTGAATCCATATGGTGGCAGAGAGGAACACATGCAGAGCAAGGCCCTGTTGAATAGGCTTACAATCTAATATGTGGGGTAGAGGAACACAAAAGGGGAATGGGGATGTAAAAGGGAAGGAGTTAAAGCTATGAAGTTGGGTAAGCAATGGTAAACAGATGGGTCTTTAACCTTCCTGGCGGTAAGCCGCCTGAGCTCGGGGTAAGCCGCCGGAAGGCACCGCTCAGGCCCCGCTGGGCCGATTTGCATAATTTTTTTTTTGCTGCACGCAGCTAGCACTTTGCTAGCTGCGTGCAGTGCCCGATCGCCGCCGCTACCCGCCGATCCGCCGCTATCCGTCGCGCCGCAGCCGCCCCCCCCCAGACCCCGTGCGCTGCCTGGCCAATCAGTGCCAGGCAGCTCTATGGGGTGGATCGGAATCCCCTTTGACGTCACGACGTCGATGACGTCGGTGACGTCATCCCGCCCCGTCGTCTTTGAACGGGATCTCCGGATCTCCGATCGCCGGCGGCGATTGGAGGGGCTGGGGGGATGCCGCTGAGCAGCGGCTATCATGTAGCGAGACTTTGTCTCGCTACATGAAAAAAAAAAAAAAAAAAATTTAAAAAAAAAGATTTGCTGCCCCCTGGCGATTTTTTTGCAAACCGCCAGGAGGGTTAACCTCCATGGTGGTGCATTTCTGTCTGGAATTGTGAGTCTACAAGCGGTACATTTTTTGAAAGAATTTTAGGCCTCCAATTCTTAAGTCTTATCTCACCAAAATACTGTATTTTTTGGACTATAAGACTTACTTTTTCTCCCCCAAAAGTGGGGGGAAAAAGTCACTGTGTCTTATAGTACAAATGCAGGGAGTTCCTGACTTGTGAATGCCTGCCACTATGAACCTCTAACCCGCCGCAATGTCTGGGACTCCCTGTACTGTGCCCATGCAGAGGACAACACAGGGTGACAAATGGAGGACACAAAGGGGCATCGAGGAGGACACAAAGGGGCATAGAGGAGTTCACAAGGAGGACAGAGGCAGACAAAGTGGGACACAGAACCACACAAGGGGGGCAGAGGAGGACACAGGGAGACACAAAGGGGCACAGAGGAGGACACAGGGAGACACAAGAGGTACAAGGGGGCATAGTCCACAAGATGCCCCTTCACCATGGATGTACCATGTTTAGTATAGATATATTTTTTTTCAGTGGTTTTTGTCCTCTAAACCTAGGTGCGTCTTATGGTCAGGAAAGTCTTATAGTCCGAAAAATACGGTATATCAGAATAAAGGCCTAGTAAACATCCTGCATATAAATAAAAGACTGGAACACAAAAATTGTTAAAATAATTAAATTTATCAATAAACTGAAAAAATAGCAAAACTATACAAATAAGGCAGCAGATTATTATACAGTATGTACATATATACCTAATACACTTCCCGTGTGTGGTATATTTTGAAACAGGGAATGGCACAGAGGGTGATATCACAATCGGGGCAGTAGACATGTGATTCCTTTTGGACTTTATTCCCTTTGCTATCAGTCTTAAGTGACAGGCAGAGAGTAGTCAAAATCCAGGCAGAGGTAGGTGCAGGCGGCTGGTAGAGAGTAGTCAAAATCCAGGCAGAGGTCGGTGCAGGCGGCAGGCAGAGAGTAGTCAAAATCCTGGTAAAAATTGGTAACAGTTTGGCATAAGCAGTTAGCTCAGAAGCAGTTGGGAACCAAATGGCTATACTGTTAAAATCATGTGCTTTCAAATGAGCTTTACTGCCATGGCAGTCAGGTGACAGGGGAGAGATCAAATTACAACTTGTGATAAGAGACAAATGAGGAGGGATTAGACAGGTTAAACTCTCTATACAAAGTGCTGCCCATAATTATTCATACCCCTGGCAAATGTTGATTTAAAGTTACTTTTATTCAACCAGCAAGTAATTTTTGACAGGAAATGACATAGGTGTTTCTTAAAAGATAATAAGACAATATACAAGAGGCATTATTGTGGAGAAAAAAAAACATTTCTCAGCTTTTATTTACATTTTAGCAAAAAGTGTCCAGTCTAAAATTTTTCATACCCTTCACAAACTGTCAACGTCTGTGGGAAAATCCAAAGTTCTATACCATTCCAAATACTGTAGTTCAAGCTGTTCTAAAGCATCCTAATTACCCTGATTAATTGGGAACAGCTGTTTTAATCAACTTAACAGGTGAAAAACAGCAACTCTCTGCAGTTGGTTTGTGGACAGTCATGGCTAAGACAAAGGAGCTCAGTGAGGACCTGCGGTTGTGCATTGTGGCTGCTCACAAGTCAGGATAGGGCTACAAGGCCATTTCTAAATGTTTACAAGTTCCAGTGGCCACAGTACAAAGTATTATTAAAAAATACAAGATGTTCTGCACTGTGGAAAATCTCAGAGGATGTGAAAAAGAATACAAGCATCACCACCAAGGCCATCCTGGTGATTCTGGGCTCTGCTGGTGGCAATGTCTCAAGACAGACAATCCAATGTACACTGCTGGGTTCCACGGGTGCAGACCATGGAGACGCCACTTCTCCAGATAAGGCACACAAAAGCTTGCTTGTACTTTGCAAATGCTCATCTGGACAAAGAAGAAGACTTCTGGTTTTGTGTGTTATGGTCAGATGAAACAATAAATTGAATTGTTTGGTCACCATGATGTTTCTATCATCTGGCGTAAAAAAGGAGAAGCCTTCAACCCAAAGAACACCATCCCCACTGACAAACATGGTGGTGGGAACCTAATGCTTTTGGGGGTGTTTTTCAGCCAATGGACCAAGGAAACTAATCTCAGGAAACTAATCTCAGTAAACGGCACCATGAAAAAGGAGCAATACATGAGGATTTTCAACTACAACATCAGGCAGTCTGCAGAGAAACGTGGCCTTGGGCACCAAGGCCAAGCCTGACAATGACTCAAAACACAATATTAACATTTTGGAATGGCTCAACCAGAGTCCTGACTTGGATCCAATTGAGAATCTGTGGAGGGAGCTAAAGATCAGGGTGATGGCAAGAAGACCCTTCAACCTGAAAGATTTGGAGCTCATTGCTAAAGATGAATGGGCAAAAATACTAGTGGAGACATGCAAAAAGCTGGCCTGTAATTATAGGAAGCGTTTGATTGCTGTAATAGCCACTAAAGGCTTTTCTATTGATTATTGAGAAAGGTATGAATAATTTTGGACTGGACACTTTTTGCTCAAATGTAAATAAAAGCTGAGAAATGTTTTTTTCCACAGTAACGCGTCTTGTACATCGTCTTATTATCTTTTGGCAAAGTCAAAATGAACTTCCTCATGCAAATCCTCATGCGAATCCATTCACAAAAATCATGCAGAAATCAATGCTGTCCCTACAGCTAAGTTAAAAGATGGGATCTTCGTTACAAGAATAAAGTCTCTTGCGTAGACACAGAGCCGGGACAAGGTCCTCCAGCACCCAAGGCTGAGACACCAAAGTGCGCCCCTCCACCCCTCCCACCCCAGCCGTCACACACTGATTGCTATTAGACTAAGAGGGCCACAGGGCTCACAACCCCCCAAACAACTTAATATCTAGTTATTTGGCTTGCAGTCACTGCTATGTGTCCCCTTTTCTTATTTCTCTCTGCTTCATACACAATTAGGAATGACAACTGAATGAATTGTGCGCCCCCTCCTACACTGCGCCCTGAGGCTGGAGCCTCTCCTGCCTATGCCTCGGCCCAGCACTGCGTAGACACATACACTGCGTAGTGTGCTTATGTACCATAAGCACACACCAGCAAGCTGTGGCCCATATGCAATTCCAGTTTTCTCCTATGTTTTCTCCTAGGAGATAATTTTTCATCTTCTATTTTAAATAATTTCCCAGCACTTTTCAACTGAAAAAGTACTGAGAAGTAAGTGCAAAAGTATTTTCAAAATTATTATGAGTATTTTCTTGCTTGCTGGTGGCTTAAAAGGCATTTTATTGACAAATTTAAAAATATCACCTAGGAGAAAACTCAGGTGAAAAAGTGAATTGCATATGGCCCTGTGTGTGCTAAGATCACCAATAGAGGAAGAGGGAGATAAAATCCTAGCCACAAAGGATCAAATGCAATATAAAAATATTATTATGTTTTGGGAGACATCTATGTCATTTCCCATCAAAAAATTACTTGCTGGTTGAATAAAAGTAACTTTAAGTCAAAATTTGCCAGGGGTATGAATAATTATGGGCAGCACTGTACATGCAGGCAGCATTTCTCTGTTTACCTTCTGTCCTGTGCAGCAGATCGGGTCCAGATGGGGGGGGGGATCAGGCAGGCTAAACTCACTCTCTCCCCCTCCTCCCTCCCTCTCTCTCCCCCTCTCTCTCTCCCCCTCCCTCCCTCTCATATACTGTATATACTGTGTATATAGATATACTAGTGACCGTAGCCCATTTAAAAACGGCTAGGTCTGTCACTAATCCGCTGTGCGCATGTGCGCGCCAGCCATGCACCCGCACGCACGCCCGCCCCTTCTGGCCCCGTCCTCCTCCGGCTCTTGTCAGTGTCTCTGCATCTGTCCCTGCACATGCGCAGTGCCCCCCCCCCTCCCCCCCCAAAAAAAGAAGAAGTTTGTAACTGAGAGCAACTGATTAAGGCCCGGTTCACATTAGGGTTCCCTGTCCGGATTTTCCTGATCTGATCCGGACCGTATACTGTACAAACGGAACGTACGTTCCGCATAGCAATGCAAAGTCTATGCGGACGTTCACACGTGTCCGTTCCGTACAGTATGGAGCCGGACCGGATCCGGACTCCGGAACACTTTTCCAACATGCGCTATTTTTTGGGTCCGGATCTCCGGCCCACGCACCCGGACCGGAGCCGGACCTGAGCCTGACAGCACCATTATGAACACAGAAACCAATGGGAAATGGAAAGCACAGAACACACTGCCTACAAACACCTGACGTTCTACCCCACTTCCTATGCGTATCCAAGCGGCCATTTCGGATGGGGACACATGGGCCAAGCATGTCTGGAGTGGAGCAGCAGTGACAGACGTGCTGGAGCTGTTTGGCAGAATGTCAAGAGGTGGAGGTGAGGCCTACAGCGGAGGAACCTGATTCTACAGGTGCACCAGGTGCACCTTCTGCTGACCCCAACATTTTTTTATTTAAATTTCGCTATTTTATGCCCACGGATCCGGATGGCAGCCTGATGCATGCCTGATGCAAACGGACCGGATCCGGATCGGATCCGGATCAGAACCGTACAGTTCCTATCCGGATCAGGTCCTGATCCGATCAGGATCCGATCAGGATCCGGTCCGTTTGCATGGCAAAACGCAAGTGTGAACGGGGCCTAAGTGTAAAAGGGCCCTAAGGAGTCGAGGAGTCAGAGCATATTTGGGTACTGTCACGAGCCCCCTAGTGGCCGGACCTCACAATTGCTTCCAATCAGTTTCAGCACACAGACCATGCAATCTGTGGTAGCGATCGGTGCGCAGAAACGGCTGGGATTTTGGCAGCAGATCGACTAGAAGGGAGCTTGTCAGTTATGGTAATACAAATTACACACTATTTCAGGGTATAACTGCCACCACTCCTACAGAAGGGCAGGAGACCTAACTAATACCTGCAAATAAAAACGGTAAAACACACTCTAGTTTATCTAGCTATCAACAGTAGTAGCGACTCTTCAGAAGCTAGGTGTAACGATTGGGGAATTATTTCCGTGGTCAGCGCACAAGATGTGTGCCGACACTACGGAAATCCTCCACAAGCGTATAAAATAACAACAGAACCCAGCTATGGTGCAATGCACCTGTAGAGAGAAAGTGAGCACAGAGACAGAATGTATGTGTGTCCACCAATCTAGTCGCCACCCGGCGACGGTGAACACACAACAGCGGAAACCAAGTGGGAACGCAATCGCAGAGTGGAGACAGGTCTCTTTTCCAGGGACCTGCAGCACTCAGATTTACAAAATGGTCAAACAGCTGTCTGCCTGTGCAGTCAGCAGAGTAGATCATTACGCTAGGGTTCAGTTTGTGCGGCTGAATAGCAGGGGTAGCTTAATAAATAAAATGACTTTTTAGTCGTTTATTATTAATGCAATATAAATAATTAATATATACAGAAAATCATTAAAATCAATAATTATGGAGACAATCGTAGCACAGTATGAAAATAAAAATAAGGGAAGAAATACTTAAGCCAGGTGAAAATATGTCCTTTCTGGGAAAACACGTGCAGTTCTTTGTTTCAGTTCAGACAAGATAGCCGCTGCTCTTCCTCAAAGCAGCAGCATGCTCCCATGAAGATGGCATTTCGGAGGAATACCCCTCCCTGTATGCACCCTGGTTTTATGGAAGCTAGTTTTGGGGTGGAGCAAAGCCAGTCCCCTCCGGTTCACAAACCAATCACAGTTCATTCCCCCGGAGAGAGATTCAGGTTTAAACTTATAAAATGCTGTAATTCAAAACCAGGAAATGCCATATTTGTGTGGATGACAGATTCATATCCCTCAGAATATAACAATTCCTATGACATCAGACTTGGCTTCCATATTATGTTTAGTTCTTGAGAGGTTTAATACTTTGTCATGGCTTATCCCTGGCCCCCCAAGACTGGTATCAAAATGTCCATCAAAACACCATGAATTAAATGATATAACTCCCATAACCGTCCTGGGCACGATATTCCTTTAACAGGCTAAAAATCATATACAGCATTCATTTTATCTCTGCTCCCAACGGAGTCGAGCAGTCTGGTCTGCTGCCAAGTTTATCCTGTTTTTTTCAAAAGGCAGTGACACTTGCCATTTGGGGCTTACTGCTAGAAAGCTTTCACACCTTGGTGTCACTGGCCCAGAAAGGGACTTCTTTTGATGAAGTTAATTTAAACAAACATGCCTTCACTGGTCAACAAACTTACTTCATGAAAAGAGTTCCTCTAGCAGCTATGAAACCAGAGACTCCCAGGCTCACAGTCTGCTACCCCCTAGACATAAAATCCTGATCTGGCAACGCAACGACAATTGGTGCAGGAAACCGACTGCGATTGCGTTTTCTGGGCTCACGGCTCTTCAGTGACAGGTACCTGGAGTCGGAGTCAGAGGTTTCATAAGCTAAGGAGTTGGTTGATTTTTGTACCGAGTCCACAGCCCTAAGAGGAAGCAATACCCGATCTATTTTTACACTTGCTTTGTTTTACACAGTGACATATCAACAGCATACATATATATGTAGGTAACTGTTTTTCAATCACTATTTAAGAAGAGATTTTTCAGTAAGCTTGTAAGGGTAGTAAGGATATGTTCAAGTTTATACAGAGTATAATCTGTGTGTGGCTTAGCACTGACTAGTGAGTTGTCTGTTCATAAAAGTAGTTTGTTGGGAAAGATTACTTCCTGTTTAACATCAAACAGGCATTTGACAGTATATGGCTACAGGACAAGTCACCAGGAACTATAGAATACTAGAGGAACTTGTTTTGCTACTATGGGAGTTGTATATCAAGCCCACGGGTGTGGGTAAGGGTAGATGGTGAACTCAGGGATTGGATCTGAGTTTCAGTGGTAGTAATTTAACCAGTTTGTACTTGGAAGCAATGATGAGTGAGTAAAAGGGGTAAATAAATAGTTTGAGTTTTGTAGATGACATTATTTGACATTCAGTTGAATGGTGGAGAGAGGAGAGGTGGAGACTGGCTCTGCTACTACGGTACTACCTAATATATATATATATATATATAATATATCACGTTGAATTACAGGTGCCAGCACTGGTAATAGACCAATTAGATAAACCCACAACCAAGAACCGACCAGCATAAGCTGCACACTGCAAATTCACAAAAAAATCAATCGACCGCAATTAAATCTCTAGAAAAATGTACTTTTATTATCATATTCAAACAACCAAGATTTTTGTTAAATTATCAGTCCACAATACTGTGATGCAGGCAAACTCCCATTTAATCCTAACTCCCTAAAACATCACCCCATTAAAAACAGTGTTGAACATGGTGGTCATTACAATAATAATCCCAAAAGTAGACCAAGATGTGGTACAGTTGACATGGGTGAAAAAATTCCCCATGAAGTGTAGTTGACTGTAAAAATTGATTCTCACACCAGGATTATTCCCCAAAAATGTATGAATGACCATCATGTGCATACAGATCTAACTACCTTGTAGCATGATCATATTGGTTATCTACTTCCCTCAAATTTTTATGTGTGAGGTGATCCAGCGCCAGGGCAAAAAATGCCTAAAAATATTGGTTATAACAGGCTGAAAACAAAAAAGAACACTCACAAAGGTTAGTAAGAAAAATATACAGACACATTGTAAGGCTTGGTGGTCTATTCTCCACAGTCAGCATGCAACGCATGAGCTGACGTGGAGGAGGTACACACACTAGCACAACGAAACAGGCTATCCCTAGTATAGTGGAGGGGAGGACTGACTCCAATAGGAGATTGTGGCGCACAGAGCCGGTGCAGATCTGACAGCCACAAACAATGCTTTCGTTATAACGTCTCAGCGCAAAGTAGCGCTGAGCGCATAAACCAGAACTGAGGAGATCAGGACAGGTAGACAGAATGAACGCTTGCTAGCTAGCGGCTACTTAGCGACAGCAAGCGTCCAAAACCAGACAGACTGGAATGAGGCAGCCAATGCGTTGCGGCGATGGCGTGCCTCACAAAGACAGGACAGGATAGTCAGAAAATAGCAGGATCGAGATAGATGAACGTAACACAGATAAATATACAATAAGTATGTTTTCCTAGCGTATTACAATTACAGCTATCAATGAAACTATTTGTAACGTCTGACTAACATATGTATATATCGGCAATGAACCGATATATGACATAAGCAGGAACGCTGACTAGGACTGGAGTAATACAGGGAACAGGACTCAGAAGGATTCGCTATCTCTTCGCAGAGATGAACGCAATCCACAAACAGTAACAGAACTGGATTCAGAAGGATTCGTTATCTCTTCGCAGAGATGAACGCAATCCACAAACAGGACCAGGAACAGGATAACTAGCTCAGCACGGGTGCTCACGGTACACGCAAACTACCAAAACGTGCTGGAAAACTGACTAACTGAACACAGGAAATAAACAGTTCGTGTACGTATATATCAGCGACACTGATTGTATCAACGTAACACGAATACAAGGAAAATAATAAACGTGCTGGTATGCATATATATTGGCAATGAACCAATATATGATGCAAAGACCAGCAAAGTATCTTTAACAAGAAACACGATCGGGGGCTAAAGCGACAGCAAGACAGGCTTAAGCTGAAGCTATGAAAACCCAAGGAAACCCTGCAGGAAGCAGATCTTTATACTGAGGTCATCCAATGGGAGCAGACATGCAGATTCCCACACAGGTGAATGATAATCAGTCACAAGCTGACAGCAGGGAAAGACAGACAAAGCTATGCAGTTTGCATGGAAATAGATCAGAACTGCCTGAGCTGCAGCACTACTACTTCCAGCAACAGCTGCTGCAGCAGCGATCATCACACACATAAGATCACTGATGGATAATAATGCTTACTGTATAACAGTAATGGTAAATAATCCCCCAGGATCAAGGATCATCACCTGTATAGAGTACAATAATTAGTAAATCAATTTCAATACCTAAAATAGGCTAAGGCAGGGGTCCTCAAACTTTTTCGGTCAAGGGCCAGGTCAAAATTCTTCAGACTGCTGAGGGACCGGAACATACATAAAATGATGCGCAAAATCATTACAACATTACACTAAATCTAGGTATTGATTCGGGGGGAATCCATACCTAGATTTAGTGTAATGTTGTAATGATGGGGGAATCATGCTTGGAGGAGACCTCCCAGCAGCAGCCATTCAGTCATGCGACACCCGAAAAATGTCTTTGTGCACCAGACAGTGAAGCATACCCAGGTGACAACCTGCCGTCCAGTTGGACAGCAGTGTCACCTGATGCAGAATTGGAAGCCAGTGAATTACTGCTCACTGGCTTCTACAGTATGTGGATGGGTGGTGCCAGCACTGCTATTCTATATGTAGGCCGTCAATATTTAAAGGGGCAGTGGGCCACATCTATAAGTTATACATTTTGTGTTTGGGGGCCAGTGAAAAAACCTCTAGGGGCCGCGGGCCTTAGTTTGAGGACCACTGGGTTAAGGGATAGTACCCAACTCTATATGGGATAATATATAATTGATGGTATAGGCCTATATAATGTAATGCAGTGCCCTACACGCACTAAACCTTCTATGGCAGCCACTTATATAAGAATATTCCAATCAGTAATCCAGGTTAGGATTATACAGTCAATGTAATGCATTACACTCCAGAGCTCTTGCATAGGCTTGTATGAGCAAATGATTTCCTGAAAACAGAGTAGGCATTGGTTGCACTGATCTCAATACACCAAGCATTTATAGCATTGTCCAATAATTTATCTTAAAGCTTCAGATCTCTTGCAAGTCCAGATAACTATATATACTCATTTGAAGCAAGATATAGCACTCTACTTCAAGTAAGCACAAAGCATAACTGCAACCATTAAACAGCACATCCTGTGCGTATGAGCTCAAACTCTGGTATAATCAGAAATGTTAGGAAGATGGATATTTCAATCACCAGTCCTTTGCATAACACATTGCAGCAGCTAACATATATCATCCGCATCAAATAGCGTATTCAGCCGTCATATTCCAGTTGTCATAACCTATGCGCATAGGTTTCAAACAGTCAAGCAACAGCTCAATCGCAGCTATACTTATCAGAATCCTTAGATGCGTCTTCCATCCTCCTGGATATCGATAGAAGTGGGCAGCATTACTTGTATACGGCGTGCTTCTCCATGCGGGCACTGCTGAAAGTAAGTCCACGCTGAACACGCAGTTTGAAAAACATGGCCCGATCCTAGGCCTGGATGATAGGTCAGCAGATGCAGTAAATGTTTTGCAGAAAACCACAAACATACACAGGTGAGGTAATTAGTGTCTCAGCACAGCTGATTACCTACCTCTGTGGATTTCCACAAAACATGCACTGTTGGTGGGCCTTGAGGACAGGATTTATTTATTTATTTATTGTATTTATAAAGCGCCAACATATTACGCAGCGCTGGACATTAGGGTTGGGAAACACTGTAAATTAACCCTTTGCTACAATAAACATATGTAGCAGCAGTGCAGGCCTCCGCCTCTCTCCTCTTCACATCGCACTGTGCATAGTCTTAGAAGCTAAAGCATGCCTGCCTAGTCAGTTGTTTATCACAGAAGAGGACCTGATGGCTGTCTGTATGTAGGAGTAAATAGTCCAGTGACCAGTCTGCCGATCTGTGTATGCTACGTGTGCTGGCCTGGAATCAGTTTTCCTGTCTACCTCACATTTGAATCCTTTAAGGTTCATCCCTTCTATCAAATTTCCTTATGTTTGAGCTCAAGCAAATTCAAAATAGACATCATTCAGCCCAATTAAAAAAACAAAACAAAAACCAAGATACAATGATCTGGGTAAGAAATTCATCCAAATCACATCGACAGAACCAAATCAACTCATGGCAAGTCTATCCAACCTAACCAAACCTTTCTTCAATGCTTTTAATAAATGAATGTAAACCATTTAAAAAAGTTCTAACAAAAAAAAAGAGTTAGATATTTACCTATGGAGAAGGAAGCCTCCAGATCGCAAAAGCGTGCATGTGAAATCGACACCAGGAGACTTGGATGCAGGATACTGCCGATATACGGCTTACCCTGCTCTGCCCAAGTCCCGGCGGCATTAATTACTATTCCCCCTCCAGGTCAATGTGGATGGTGGGGAAAGAGGTAATTCGGCTGCCAGGTATTGCTGGCGGCCGAATTACAGTGTTTTAAAAGTAACTTCAGCTCCGTCTTCAGACGGCGCCAAAGTTACTCACTGTGCACCGCTATAGCCGTAATTCCTATTATGGTCTATGGTGGCGTCGGCTACGCCCAAATCTACTGCGCTGTATAGGCCGAGTGCGTCCCCGAGTGCGTCCCCAAATCTACTGCGCTGTATAGGCCGAGTGCTTTCCCGGTCCACTCTCCGCCCCCCACGTTCCAATGCTATCCCCTGGCTGTTTCTTCAGGACTTCTTGTGCAGGCTTGGGAAGTATTTTTTTTCCCCTGAGAACTTGAACACCAGATATCCTCCAAATGAGAGTTTAAATCAAACTTACAAGGTACTTGTATACTCTGCAATCTCCCTCTCTTGTTCCCACCACAGGAACTAGGGGAAAATGTATACCTTCTGGTGTTCTGGGGGAACACTCAGAAATATTGCCATCTCCTTCTCTCTTTAAAGAGATGCTTACCTGAGGAAAATGTATGCGTGCTCTAACACCAAGTTTTAACCCTAGCAAGTCTGGCTCTGCAAATCTGGCTCAATTGGCTATTCATGAGGCAATGCTCATGCAAATATGCATTTGCTTTCGCACGCCAAACTATGCAGGGTCAAACGAATACCGCAAAGCGGTCGCCCTGCGGGAATTAGTTCATGCCACATAAGCACTATCCAGGAGCGCCACAGGGAGGCTTCTCAATGCCCCCATACAACCGAGGGACTGCGGGGTCCCAGGCACTCTCACCGCCTGGGAACCACAGCAGCACCCCGGAGGGGGAGGCTGGGTGGCGCAGGCGACCCCCCCCCCCCCAAGCGTGGCCAGCGCCGGGGGGAGCCATCCGCTCCAACCTCCCAATATTAAAAACAGGCACTTACCTTAACCACTTGAGGACCGCCCCCAGCCGATGGGCGGCGGCAAAGTCCGGGCCCAAGCGACCGCAATACGCCCATCGGCGGGGGCGGCATCAGCGGTGCCTGTGCGGCGATCGCGTCATCAATGACGCGATCGCCGCCGGCAATAGGCTCCGCCCACCCTGCACGGAAAGCCGCCGGCCAATTAGCAGCGCCGGCGGGTTTCTAATGCGGCGATCCAGCCAATCAGGAGAGTATAATACACTTTGTTATTGTAACAAAGTGTATTATACTGGCTGCCTCCCCCGCTGATGGTCACTCGTCGTGCAACCATCAGAGAGGATGGCAGCCTTGCAGCTAAGTGTAACACAACACATTTTCACCCACACAGACCCCCCGATCGCCCACGCCAGCCCTCAGAACTCCCCCTGACCACCCCAGCACACCACTGCTAGCACCCCACCACCCACCTAAGAACCCATCAATCACTCCCTGTCGCTATCTAGGGAAGCTATCCCCTAGGTTAGGTCCCTAACTGCCCCCTAGGGTCCCCTGATCACCCCCCCTACCCTCAGATCCCCGCAGACCCCCCTCCCAGACCACCCCCCTGTATGCTGTATACAGCTATATAGCTGCCTTACCCACTGATCACCTGTCTATCACCCATCTATCACCTGTCTATCACCCCTTGTCACCACCACCCATCAGCGCAGACCCTAAACTGTCCCTTGGGGGCACCTGATCACCCACCCAGACCCTCAGATTGCCCTCAGACCCCCCCTCCTGATAACCTCCCCAGTGCATTGTTTACATCTATTCTCCCCTGTAATCACTCACTGATCTCCCATCGGTCACCCCCTATGTCTGCCACCCATCAGATCAGGACCCAATCTGCCCCGTGCGGGCACCTAATCAACCCCCCATAACCCTCAGATCGCCCTCAGAACCCCCCCCCCAAATCACCTTCCCAGTGCATTGTAGTTGATTGTGCTGTAATTGTATTTCATTGTGCTGACATTCAGTTTGATTGTGCTGTAATTGTATTTGATTGTCCCGTGATTGGCTTTGATTGTCCCGTGATTGCCCTGTGATTGGCCTGTGATTGGCTTTGATTGTCCCGTGATCGGCTTTGATTGTCCCGTGATCGGCTTTGATTGTCCCGTGATCGGCTTTGATTGTGCCGTGATTGGTTTGATTGCCCTGTGATTGGCCTGTGATTGGCTTTGATTGTCCCGTGATCGGCTTTGATTGTGCCGTGATTGGTTTGATTGGCCTGTGATTGGCTGTGATTGGCCTGTGATCGGCTTTGATTGTGCAGTGATTGGTTTGATTGCCCTGTGATTGGCTTTGATTGGCCTGTGATTGGCTTTGATTGTGCCGTGATTGGTTTGATTGCCCTGTGATTGGCTTCGATTGTCCCGTGAATTGAGTGCCCTGTGATTGGCCTGCGATTGCCCTGTGATTGCCTTTGATTGTCCTGTGATTGTTTCTGATTGCCTCTGATTCCCCACTCGCCACCACCCCCCTGTCACTATCCTAGTGATCTAAAAACAGTGATCAGTGAAAACTGTCACTTTTTTAGTATCACTAGTGTTAGCAGTTAGGCCAGTTAGCTAGGCCCCTTTGTGTCAGTTAGTGCTCAGCCCACTGCACCACAGTCACTAATTAGCGTCATCACTGTCGCTAATCAACATTGGTACTATATAGTATCTGTAAGTGATCATTACTGATAGCAGTCAGATCTATTAGGGTCACTAGGATCCACAAAAAAAAAACCGCAGTGTTTGCCCGATCAGGCCTGATCGTTCGCCTGCACTTGCGTTCAGCCCGCCCCACCGCAGTGACAAAATTTTTTTTCTGATCACTGCAAAAAACACTGTACAATAGCTGTGGCACTGTAAACCTCAGTTTTGATTTATTTTTTTATCAAAACTCAGTGACTACAGCTTTCTACCTCTCAAATACTCCCTTTTGCTAGGTAGGTGCTCTTTTTTTCTGGGTAGTCTCAGAGGAATACCCCCTAAATTTAGCAGACCCCTGATCACCCCCCCTACCCTCAGATCCCCCCAGACCCCCCTCCCAGACCACCCCCCTGTATGCTGTATACAGCTATATAGCTGCCTTACCCACTGATCACCTGTCTATCACCCATCTATCACCTGTCTATCACCCCTTGTCACCACCACCCATCAGCGCAGACCCTAAACTGTCCCTTGGGGGCACCTGATCACCCACCCAGACCCTCAGATTGCCCTCAGACCCCCCCTCCTGATAACCTCCCCAGTGCATTGCTTACATCTATTCTCCCCTGTAATCACTCACTGATCTCCCATCGGTCACCCCCTGTGTCTGCCACCCATCAGATCAGGACCCAATCTGCCCCGTGCGGGCACCTAATCAACCCCCCATAACCCTCAGATCGCCCTCAGAACCCCCCCCCCCCCCAAATCACCTTCCCAGTGCATTGTAGTTGATTGTGCTGTAATTGTATTTCATTGTGCTGACATTCAGTTTGATTGTGCTGTAATTGTATTTGATTGTCCCGTGATTGGCTTTGATTGTCCCGTGATTGCCCTGTGATTGGCCTGTGATTGGCTTTGATTGTCCCGTGATCGGCTTTGATTGTCCCGTGATCGGCTTTGATTGTCCCGTGATCGGCTTTGATTGTGCCGTGATTGGTTTGATTGGCCTGTGATTGGCTTTGATTGTCCCGTGATCGGCTTTGATTGTGCCGTGATTGGTTTGATTGGCCTGTGATTGGCTGTGATTGGCCTGTGATCGGCTTTGATTGTGCAGTGATTGGTTTGATTGCCCTGTGATTGGCTTTGATTGGCCTGTGAATGGCTTTGATTGTGCCGTGATTGGTTTGATTGCCCTGTGATTGGCTTTGATTGTCCCGTGATTGGCTTCGATTGTCCCGTGAATTGAGTGCCCTGTGATTGGCCTGCGATTGCCCTGTGATTGCCTTTGATTGTCCTGTGATTGTTTCTGATTGCCTCTGATTCCCCACTCGCCACCACCCCCCTGTCACTATCCTAGTGATCTAAAAACAGTGATCAGTGAAAACTGTCACTTTTTTAGTATCACTAGTGTTAGCAGTTAGGCCAGTTAGCTAGGCTCCTTTGTGTCAGTTAGTGCTCAGCCCACTGCACCACAGTCACTAATTAGCGTCATCACTGTCGCTAATCAACATTGGTACTATATAGTATCTGTAAGTGATCATTACTGATCGCAGTCAGATCTATTAGGGTCACTAGGATCCACAAAAAAAAAAACGCAGTGTTTGCCCGATCAGGCCTGATCGTTCGCCTGCACTTGCGTTCAGCCCGCCCCACCGCAGTGACAGAATTTTTTTTCTGATCACTGCAAAAAACACTGTACAATAGCTGTGGCACTGTAAACCTCAGTTTTGATTTATTTTTTTTATCAAAACTCAGTGACTACAGCTTTCTACCTCTCAAATACTCCCTTTTGCTAGGTAGGTGCTCTTTTTTTCTGGGTAGTCTCAGAGGAATACCCCCTAAATTTAGCAGACCACCATGGCAAGAAAGGGGTATTCCGATGATGAGGTTCTCAGGTACATGGCCCAGTCGGATGAGGACGATTGGGACGCCTCATTCGACGAATCTTCCGGGTCAGAGTTTGAACCTGAATTGAGCAGTGGCTCACTGACTGATAGTGATGACGAGGTTGAGGTCCCGGCTAAAGCCAGGCGTACCACACCCCATGTTGTTGGACCGCAGGTGGCGCAGGATCGGCCTCAAGGGCAGCAGAGTGGTGTTCGTGCTGGTCTGAGATTTCATGGTGGGGCAGGCACCAGCAGCACAACATCTCCTGGACCTAGCACCAGTACTTCCATAGACCCTGGTGAAGTGGCGAGCACCAGCATGGAAGTTGAAACTGGTTCGGTGGCACGTGCAGTAAGATCCCAGTCGCAGCCACCAAGAAGATGGGCCCGTACTACCCCTAGTTTACCAGCGGTGCTGGCAAACCCAAATTGGCAATCCCCTGATTGCGCCGCACCCGTACTTCCCCCTTTCACCGCCCAGTCTGGAGTCCAGGTGGAGACAGATAATCTAGGATCGGCCCTAGACTTTTTCTATCTGTTCTTCACCCAGGATCTCTTAGACTTAATTGTGGCAGAGACCAACCGTAAGGCCACACAATATATAACACCCAATCCGGAAAAGTTCCTTGCCCAGCCTTTTCGGTGGAAACCAGTCCAAGTTTCCGAAATGAAATTTTTTTTGGGCCTTCTCCTTCACACGGGACTAGTAAAGCAGAATGTGTTGCGGTCTTATTGGTCTACGGACCCAGCATATCATGTTCCCCTGTACTCTGCTGCCATGTCCAGGACACGATTTGAGAACATCCTGCGCTTCCTGCACTTCAATAACAACGAAACCTGTCATCGAAGTGACCACTCTGCTTTTGACCGGCTCCACAAAATTCGACCCCTCATAGACCACCTGTCATCCAGATTTGCAGATGCTTATACCCCTGACCAGGACATATGCGTAGACGAGTCCCTCATACGCTTTACCGGGCGCCTTCGCATCAAACAGTACATCCCAAGCAAGCGCGCCCGGTATGGGGTGAAACTTTATAAGCTCTGTGAAAGGGCCACAGGCTATACATCTTATTTTAGGGTCTATGAGGGAAAAGACTCAAAATTGGAGCCGGTCGGATGCCCTGACTACCTGGGGAGCAGTGGAAAGGTTGTGTGGGACTTGGTGTCACCCTTGTTCCAGAAAGGGTACCATCTTTTTGTGGACAATTATTACACAAGTGTGGCCCTCTTTCAGCACTTAAAAATCGAAAAAATCCGATGCTGTGGCACCGTGTGGCCTAGTCGCCGGGGCTTCCCCCAACGGCTCATTACCACCAGACTTGAACGGGGGCAGAGGGCCGCCTTGTGTGCTGACGACCTGCTCGCGGTGAAATGGAAGGACAAGAGGGAGGTTTACTTCCTGTCCACCATTCACGCAGACACGACAGTTGAAATTCAACGGCGAACTCAGGTCATTGAAAAACCCCTTGTCGTCCATGAGTATAATACTAACATGGGAGGGGTGGATTTCAATGACCAGAGGTTAGCGCCCTATTTAGTTGCCCGAAAAACAAGACGCTGGTATAAAAAAGTGTCTTTTTACCTCATTCAATTGGCAATTTACAACAGCTTTGTTCTCTACAGTAAGGCTGGGAGAACTGGATCGTTTATTCAATTTAATAAACAGATCGTGATGGAACTCCTGTATCCAGGAGGTGCCGTGGCCCAACCCCAAGATGCAACTAGCCGGCTGCATGGAAGGCATTACGCCTATCCAATTCCGAGTACCCCAGGTCAACGAATCCGAAGAAAACGCTGTCGTGTCTGCAGCAGGGCTGGAATAAGGCGTGACACCACTGTTTATTGTCCCACCTGTCCTGACCAGCCTGGCCTATGCCTAGGGGAGTGTTTTGAGAGGTACCACGAGCAGGTACACTATTAGAGAGTAGGGAACTCCACACACAGCGGTAGGCACACAAGGGTCTCTCAGTGCTATTTCACACTGCTGCGATGCGTTAGGGCAAAATGCCTAGCAAAAGTCACACTTTGCGGTCCCCCCCTACGCCGGAAGTGCTTGACTTAACGCTAGTGCATGCCTACGGTACTGCGTGGCTTCTGTGGCAATATCGATCGGCCCGGAAGTCATGTTGGTCTATGGCGACGCAGTTCATTACTAGGCCGAATGCTACTCTTGTGGTATTGCCTGAAGGTCTGTTTTGGACGATACGGTGCGGCGGGCTCGACCCACCGGATATGTCAATATGCAGTGTGAAACCAAACATCGGGTTTCCAGAGACCCTAATACACAGGGCTGCCAGAAACCTCTCCTTTCACTTGGGACAAATTGCGTAATGTACTTCGCCACAACTCTGTGCGATTTGCACTTCGCACATTGTTCCATGGGGGAGGAGAGGTTTGTCCTCGGGAGGTAAGTTAAAAAAAAAACAAAAAAAAACAGGTAAGCAAAGAAGTTAATGTTTGGTTTGCAATGTTAAGTTTTTTATTAAAAAAGTTCAAAGTTTATTAATGTTAATGAAGTAATTGCTTTGCTGCTTGCTTGTTTTTGGGGGTTTTTTGTATTTTTTTTTCTCTTTTTCCATCCAATAACCTTCCAGGTGGACCGAGCGAACGACTAACCAGCTGCAGCACTGATGGTGCATCCTGACAGAACATTGCGCGTCTGTCAGCTTACACACAAGTCGGTGCATGCAGTGCTGCAGGACGAGATTTCTCCTCCGCAGTCAAAAAGATACGTATGCCAAAGCATATGGGCCGAGGAGTGGTGTTGGGGTTTCATATGCTTTGGCAAACACTTTGTATCAAAAAAGAACTCTGGCAATGATTTGTTCATTCACATCGATCGGTGTGAATGGATAAATCAGGTTTGCCAGGGCATATGAGCTGGTGGGTTTGGATTTTTGGGGTGGCAGCTCCTATGTCCTGGCAGACGCCTTCCCCTCCTTTTTGTATTGTTTTGTCTTTTTTCTTCTCTCTTTTTTCTATCCAGACCGACCAATCAGCTGCAGCACTGATGGTGCATCCTGACAGAACATTGCGCGTCTGTCAGCTTACACACAAGTCGGTGCATGTAGCACTGCAGGACGAGATTTCTACTCCGCAGTCAAAAAGATACGTTTGCCGAGCCATATGGGCCGAGGAGTGGTGTTGGGGTTTCATATGCTTTGGCAAACACTTTGTATCAAAAAAGAACTCTGGCAATGATTTGTTCATCCACATCGATCGGTGTGAATGGATGATAAATCAGGTTTGCCAGGGCATACGAGCTGGTGGGTTTGGATTTTTGGGGCGGCAGCTCCTATGTCCTGGCAGACGCCTTCCCCTCTTTATTTTTTTCAAATTTTTTTGGCAGATATTTTTTCATCCACATTGATTGATTGATTGTTTGACGTTCATTTTTCCTTTCAGCCCAGAGTGCATTACCCTTATGCCCAATATAAGGCGTATAGCAGAAACTCCTAATACTGGCCATACATGTAATGATTGCAGAGACCCTAAAATGCCAGGACAGACCCCACGAATGATGCCATTTTGGAAAGAGGACACCCCAAAGTATTGCAATAGGTGCATGGTGAGTTCATAGAATATTTTATTTTTTGTCACAAGTTAGCAGAAATTGTGTTTTTTTTTTCCCACAAAATGTCATTTTCCGCTAACTTGTGACAAAAAATAAAATTTTCTATGAACTCACCATGGCCCTCATGGAATACCTTAGCTTGTATTCTTTCCAAAATTGGGTCATTTGTGGGGTTTGTTAACTGTCCTGGCAAGTGGGAGGGGAGGGGGGGGTGCTAAATTGTAAGCATCCCTGTAAAGCCTGAAGGTGCTCATTGGACTTTGGGCCCCTTAGCGCAGTTAGGGTGCACAAAAGTGCCACACATGTGGTACCACCGTACTCAGGAGAAGTAGTTTAATGTGTTTTGGGGTGTATTTTTACACATACCCATGCTGGGTGGGAGAAATATCTCTGTAAATGGACAATTGTGTGTAAAAAAAATCAAAAGATTGTCATTTACAGAGATATTTCTCCCACCCAGCATGGGTATGTGTAAAAATACACCCCAAAACACATTATACTACTTCTCCTGAGTACGGCGATACCACATGTGTGGCACTTTTTTGCACCCTAACTGCGCTAAGGGGCCCAACGTCCAATGAGTACCTTTAGGATTTCACAGGTCATTTTGAGAAATTTCATTTCAAGACTACTCCTCACGGTTTAGGGCCCCTAAAATTCCAGGACAGTATAGGAACCCCACAAATGACCCCATTTTAGAAAGAAGACACCCCAAGGTATTCCGTTAGTAGTACGGTGAGTTCATAGAAGATTTTATTTTTTGTCACAAGTTAGCGGAAAATGACACTTTGTGAAAAAATCTAATAAAAAGCAATTTCCGCTAACTTGTGACAAAAAATAAAATCTTCTATGAACTCACCGTACTCCTAACAGAATACCTTGGGGTGTCTTCTTTCTAAAATGGGGTCATTTGTGGGGTTCCTATACTGTCCTGGCATTTTAGGGGCCCTAAACCGTGAGGAGTAGTCTTAAAATGAAATTTCTCAAAATGACCTGTGAAATCCTAAAGGTACTCATTGGACTTTGGGCCCCTTAGCGCAGTTAGGGTGCAAAAAAGTGCCACACATGTGGTATCGCCGTACTCATGAGAAGTAGTATAATGTGTTTTGGGGTGTATTTTTACACATACCCATGCTGGGTGGGAGAAATATCTCTGTAAATGACAATCTTTTGCTTTTTTTACACACAATTGTCCATTTACAGAGATATTTCTTCCACCCAGCATGGGTATGTGTAAAAATACACCCCAAAACACATTATACTACTTCTCCTGAGTACGGCGATACCACATGTGTGGCACTTTTTTGCACCCTAACTGCGCTAAAGGGCCCAAAGTCCAATGTGTACCTTTAGGATTTCACAGGTCATTTTGAGAAATTTTATTTCAAGACTACTCCTCACGGTTTAGGGCCCCTAAAATGCCAGGACAGTATAGGAACCCCACAAATGACCCCATTTTAGAAAGAAGACACCCCAAGGTATTCCGTTAGTAGTACGGTGAGTTCATAGAAGATTTTATTTTTTGTCACAAGTTAGCGGAAAATGACACTTTGTGAAAAAATCTAATAAAAAGCAATTTCCGCTAACTTGTGACAAAAAATAAAATCTTCTATGAACTCACCGTACTCCTAACAGAATACCTTGGGGTGTCTTCTTTCTAAAATGGGGTCATTTGTGGGGTTCCTATACTGTCCTGGCATTTTAGGGGCCCTAAACCGTGAGGAGTAGTCTTGAAATGAAATTTTCTCAAAATGACCTGTGAAATCCTAAAGGTACTCATTGGACTTTGGGCCCTTAGCGCAGTTAGGGTGCAAAAAAGTGCCACACATGTGGTATCGCCGTACTCAGGAGAAGTAGTATAATGTGTTTTGTGGTGTATTTTTACACATACCCATGCTGGGTGGAAGAAATATCTCTGTAAATGGACAATTGTGTGTAAAAAAAGCAAAAGATTGTCATTTACAGAGATATTTCTCCCACCCAGCATGGGTATGTGTAAAAATACACCCCAAAACACATTATACTACTTCTCCTGAGTACGGCAATACCACATGTGTGACCCCTTTTTGCAGCCTAGGTGCGCTAAGGGGCCCAACGTCCAATGAGCACCTTTAGGCTTTACAGGGGTGCTTACAATTTAGCACCCCCCAAAATGCCAGGACAGTAAATACACCCCACAAATGACCCCATTTTGGAAAGTAGACACTTCAAGGTATTCAGAGAGGGCTATGGTGAGTCCGTGGCAGATTTCATTTTTTTTTGTCACAAGTTAGCAGAAATTGAATTTTTTATTTTTTATTTTTTTTGTCTCAAAGTGTCATTTTCCGCTAACTTGTGACAAAAAATACAATCTTCTATGAACTCACCATGCCTCTCAGTGAATACTTTGGGATGTCTTCTTTCCAAAATGGGGTAATTTGGGGGGTATTTATACTATCCTGGAATTTTAGCACCTCATGAAACATGACAGGTGGGCGGAAAAGTCAGAGATGCTGGAAAATGGGAAAATTCACTTTTGGCACCATAGTTTGTAAACGCTATAACTTTTACCCAATCCAATAAATATACACTGAATGGGTTTTTTTTTTAAGCAAAAACATGTTTGTCCACATTTTTCGCGCTGCATGTATACAGAAATTTTACTTTATTTGAAAAATGTCAGCACAGAAAGTTAAAAAAATCATTTTTTTGCCAAAATTCATGTCTTTTTTGATGAATATAATAAAAAGTAAAAATCGCAGGAGCAATCAAATAGCACCAAAAGAAAGCTTTATTAGTGACAAGAAAAGGAGCCAAAATTCATTTAGGTGGTAGGTTGTATGAGCGAGCAATAAACCGTGAAAGCTGCAGTGGTCTGAATGGAGAAAAAGGCTCTGGTCCTTAAAGAGACTCCGTAACAAAAATTGCATCCTGTTTTTTATCATCCTACAAGTTCCAAAAGCTATTCTAATGTGTTCTGGCTAACTGCAGCACTTTATACTATCACTGTCTCTGTAATAAATCAACTTATCTCTCTCTTGTCAGACTTGTCAGCCTGTGTCTGGAAGGCTGCCAAGTTCTTCAGTGTTGTGGTTCTGCTATGAACTCACCCTTCCAGGCCCCTCTCTGCACACTGCCTGTGTGTTATTTAGCTTAGAGCAGCTTCTCTCTTCTCTCTTATCTTTTACAAGCTGGATAAATCGTCCTCTGAGCTGGCTGGGCTTTCACATACTGAGGAATTACAAACAAGGGCAAAGCTGTTTGCAGGAAGAAAAGAGCAGCCTGAAACTTCAGTGCATGAGAACAGGGGGAAAGAAACACACAAATGATCTCTTGAGATTCAAAAGGAAGGCTGTATACAGCCTGCTTGTGTATGGATGTATTTTTCTATGTGTGGACATACTGTACATCAACCTACTTCCTGTTTTGGTGGCCATTTTGTTTGTTTACAAACAAACTTTTTAAAACTGTTTTTAACCACTTTTAATGCGGCGAAATTGTGACAGAGGGTAATAGGAGATGTCCCCTAACGCACTGGTATGTTTACTTTTGAGCGATTTTAGCAATACAGATTCTCTTTAAGGGGCGAAAAGACTGTGTTCCTTAAGTGGTTAAAGAGACACTGAAGCGGAAAAAAAATTATGATATTATGATTTGTATGTGTAGTACAGCTAAGAAATAAAACATTAAGATCAGATACATCAGTCTAATTGTTTCCAGTACAGGAAGAGTTAAGAAACTCCAGTTGTTATCTCTATGCAAAAAAGCAATTAAGCTCTGTGACTTTCAAAGTCGTGGAGAGGGCTGTTATCTGACTTTTATTATTTCAAGTGTTATTGAACTAATTACTTTTCTGTTGCCAGAGGAGAGGTCCTTAGTTCACAGACTGCTCTAAAAGAATCATTTTGAATGCTGAGTGTTGTGTAATCTGCACATATTATAGAATGGTTCAATGTTAGAAAAAACGCTATATACCTGAAAATAAAAATATGAGAATATTTTCTTTGCTGCTAAACTTCTAGTAATCATTCATAGTACACAACCAATTCATTATATCATATATTTTTTCGCTTCAGTGTCTCTTTAACATCCATTGCGTTCTGCTACATGCGCATTAACTTGGGGGCACCACATGAGAAAGGAGTGAAGCATGGGTCACCCCAAGCTTTAGAGCTCAGGGCTGGCTCACACACAACACTCCAGAGGGGGGGGGGGGGGGGGAGGACAGGTGCACCACCCAGCCTCCCCCTCCGTGGTGCTGCTGTGGTTCCCAGGCGGTGAGAGTGCCTGGGACCCCGCGGTCCCCCGGTTGTATGGGGGCATTGGGAAGCCTCCCCATGGCGCTCCTGGATAGTGCTTATGTGGCATGAACTAATTCCCGCAGGGCGACCGCTTTGCGGTATTCGTTTTTTTGACCCTGCATAGTTTGGCGTGCGAAAGCAAATGCATATTTGCATGAGCATTGCCTCATGAATAGCCAATTGAGCCAGATTTGCAGAGCCAGACTTTGCTAGGGTTAAAACTTGGTGTTAGAGCACGCACAAATTTTCCTCAGGTAAGCATTTTTTGTGGTTGTATCCTTTGGAGGCAGGTGGAAGATGGCTTGCTCTGGTGGTGTGAGCCCTGGAGTGAGTTGTTTGCACCTGTCCTCCCCCCCCTTCTGGAGTGTTGTGTGTGAGCCAGCCCTGAGCTCTAAAGCTTGTGGTGACCCATGCTTCACTCCTTTCTCATGTGGTGCCCCCAAGGTAATGCGCATGTAGCAGAACGCAATGGACGTTAAGGTAAGTGCCTGTTTTTAATTTTGGGAGGTTGGAGCGTACGGCTCCCCCCGGTGCTGGCCACGCTGGGGGGGGGGGGGGGGGGGGGGGGTTGACAGCGCCACCCAGCCTCCCCCTCCAGGTTGCTGCTGTGGTTCCCAGGCGGAGAGAATGCCTGGGACCCCGCGGTCCCCCAGTTGTATGGGGGCATTGGGAAGCATCCCCGTGGCGCTCCTGGATAGTGCTTATGTGGCATGAACTAATTCCCGCAGGGCGACCGCTTTGCGGTATTCGTTTTTTGACCCTGCATAGTTTGGCGTGCGAAAGCAAATGCATATTTGCATGAGCATTGCCTCATGAATAGCCAATTGAGCCAGATTTGCAGAGCCAGACTTGCTAGGGTTAAAACTTGGTGTTAGAGCACGCATACATTTTCCTCAGGTAAGCATCTCTTTTTAAAGAAAACCTGTGACAAAAAGTTCCCCTGGGGGGTACTCATCTTGGTAGGAGTAAGCCTCCGGATCCTATCGAGGCTTCCCCCATCCTCCTGTGTCCCACGGCGGTCTCGCTCTGGCCCTCCGAATGCCGGGAATGAAAGTATTTACCTTCCTGGCTCCAGTGCAGGCGCAGTATCCGCTCTCCGCTCGGAGGTAGGTGGAAATAGCCGATTGCTGTCAGGCCAGTCTACTGCGCATGTGCAAGTCTATTGCGCCTGCGTAGTAGAGCAGACCTGACGGAGATCTGCTTTTTCCGCCTATCTCCGTCCGGAGAGTCGCAACAGCGCCCCTCCTGGAGCCAGGGAAGGTAAATAAATTTAGCTTCTCAGGCTTGTCGAGCCTGGATTACCGGAGACTTCGGGGGAGCCAGCGCTGGTATGCCCTGGGGGGTACTCACCTTGGTAGGAGGAAGCCTCAGGGTCCCAATGAGGCTTCCTGCTACCGAGGTGAGTACCCCTCAGGGGAACTTTTTTTTGTTACAGGTTCTTTTTAAGAAAAACATGTCCACATCAGACACAGGTGCTGAGAGCAGCACATGAAATTCCCCTTGCAGAACATCTTGGTTCTAAGATGACCTTAGCCTCTGTCGTCCTCTTCTTCTTTTACCCAAGCATCAAGGATTTCTTCAAATAATCTGGTCTTCTCATCATGTGACCAAAGTATTTGAGTTTCACAGGTAGTATCAGCCCTTCTAGTGAACACTGTGGCCTTATTGACTGCTTAGATCTAGCAGTCCAGAGAACTATCAGTAGCTTTCTTCACACCCACAGTTATTAAGCATAGATTTTTCTATGCATGACCTTATTTACAGTCCAACTTTCACAGCCATATGTTACTATTGAGAAGACTATGGCTATAACTATCCCAATCTTTGTTGGTAAAGTGACATCTCTATCCTTTAGTGCCTTGTCCAAACTTGCCATAGCTTTCCTACCAAGCAACACGTTTTCTTAATCTCATGGCTGCAGCCAGTCACCATCTGCAGAGATCTTTGATCCCAGGAAGAGTAAATCTTTTACTTCTACTTTTTCTCCATCTAATTGCAGATGGTTCATTTGAGTAGATAACTTGACTTTAGTTTTCTTGATGTTAAGTAGTGGACAAGCTTTAGCACTTTCTTATTTGACATTCATGATTAAAGCGGAACTGCAATATAGAAAATAAATAAATAAATAAATAAACATACCAGTAGATTCTAAATTATAAACTCTATCTGTCTGTATGATTTTTGCCGCTCCCCGCTGCTGCAATCACTGTATTTTGTAATTTTTATTCATTTCCTGGTTTCAGCCAAGATGGCCACAGTGCCTGATAACTTCCGGGTTACTGCTCCTCATTAGTATGTTTTTTTTTTTTTGTGGTAGCGTGCACGAGAGGATTACAGCACTGCACATGCGTAACTTGTCCTCTCGTGCACTCTCAATCAAGAGCCCAGCTACCATTGCGAGTACACTTGTACTGTTTGTAATAACCTCCCTAGCGGTGAGAAGGAGCCTGGCTCGTCCAGCTAACAGTTGCTAAAAGTGGTATGGACGAGCCAGGCTCGTGAACGCAGCTAGGGAGATTTGTAGCAGCTGATACACCCTCTCTCCACTGTGCATCCCTTCCTCCTCCTGCTGTTCCCCAGCGTTAGGCTGTAAACCCCCCCCTCCCACCACTGTACATTCATTCCTTCTGATTCCCCAGCGTTAGGCAATACATCCACCCTCCCTCCACTCTGCATTCCTTCTGATCCCCCAGCGTTAGGCTGTAAATCCCCCGTCCCTCTGCTGTGCATTCCTTCTGATTCCCCAGCGAGGCTGTAAATCCCCCCTCCCTCCACTGATCTCCCCCTATTGTGGGCAGTGTCCCTGGCAGCGCTGTGAATAGGGCAGGGGGTGATTTACTCACGGAGGCTCTTTCCAGCGATGAACGAGTATTCTTCTCTGCATCCAGCTCTGGGCTATTGTAAACAGCACACGTGGCTGACTGTATACAATAGCCCAGAGCTGCATGCAGAGAAGAATACTCGTTCATCGCTGGAAAGAGCCTCGGTGAGTAAAACACCCCCTGCCCTATTCACAGCGCTGCCAGGGACACTGCCCACAATAGGGGGGAGATCAGTGGAGGGAGGGGGGATTTACAGCCTCACGCTGGTGGATCAGAAGGAAGGGATGCACAACGGAGGGAGGGTGGATTTACAGCCTAACGCTGGGGGATCAGAAGGAAGGAATGTACAGAGGCCTGTCTCCTCCTCGTTCATGTGTCATATCAGCGCTCACGCTGCGCTGAAGGAACGAGTGTGGAGTGGCACTGGTGGGGCGGAGAAAGGGCGGGTACCTGGCCTGAGGGGAAGTAAACCATTTAGCAGGGAGAGGAACACTGACTCGTCTGCCTGATTTTAGCATCGACTTATAAGTCGATGCTGTTTACCGGCAGAATCTCGGGATGGAGAGAACACACAAAGAGCTCCATAGGGCGCACAGAGGTATGTCATCGTTAAAGGTACATACCCATATTATTACATTGTATTAAAAAAAGATCCTTCAGTTCTGCTTTAAGCTCTTTAATTCTTCCTCAGTCCTCAGTTTCAGCCATCAGAGTGGTATCATAGGCATATCTCAGATTGTTTATATTCCTGTGACTCATCCAAACCAGCTTTCTGAATTAAATAATCAGCATACAAGTTAAATAAATAAGGAGAAAATATGCAACATATAACCAAGTTGTTTAAAAAAAACAAAAAACTTTTTTATTGGCCACACAAGAACGTGGAAGTATTATTGCCAATATTGTGTTGTTTGTGAAATGGTGGTATGGAGATGTCTGCAATTTTCCTTTGCTTTTTGCCCGTTATAGAAGAGCACAGGAAAAAAGGGTGGCCATTGATCTAATTGAGCCACTACCCACTGTCAGCAGCTCTGGCAAAAAGTACAAATTAATGGTGGTGGATTATGTCACTTGCTACCCAAAGACATGAGCACTTTCCTCCTTGAAAGCAGAGTAGGTTATAGGTGCACAGCTTGTCAACTTCACCTGAGGAGAATTCCCTGCAGGGATGTTCAGACCAAGGTCTGCAATTTATGTCAAACTTCGTGGAGGCTTACTGTGCAAACATACAGGTGATGCACACTTTGAACTCCCATAGTAACGCCAAACGATGCTAATACAAGCATCAGGCGGCCTCCTACTATTGCGGTGAGCACTTATACAGCACTTCCTCCTTTCGTTTACTGCTTACTATCACGCAAATTTGAAGTTCTTGTGGGCCACATAAAATAGGGACAGGCCTTGAATTTGATGTGGTTTGTAGCAGTCTTCTGGCATACTGGTATCTTAGCAGTGTTTTGCCTTTTTTCTGTGTATTTTTGATGAGATGTCTGAGATTGACACAGTATGCTGGGTAAAAGGGCAAGTGTGCTGGCTGATTAGATTGTCACTGTTCAGGTAGAGATATTGCTTCATGCACTGAGTATGTGATTGTGTAAACTAGAGGCTGGTGAATACTGAATATGCGCAGTAGTAGTAGGCAGAGACAGGAGTACACAGGATACTATCCGCCTCATGTGCCGCATGTCATACAGGTCCCTGTCACCGCCAAGGTTACTGATGGAGCCAGAGTGCAGAGTGGGCGTGGCCATGTGCAGGCGTGTCACCAGCTGTCCTATGAGGAGCACATTCGGGAGTTCTATGAGCGGACTCTCCTCCCTTATTGGACGGCTCCCCGGCAGAATGGAATCCTCGGGATGGTCCACAGTGTGCAGTGTGTCCGGACTCGGAGCTCAGCAGCCTGCAGGCTGGACATGTAACAGTGGCATGGCTCGGGACTGCACGGAGAGCCGGTTCCGGGAGGTACTGAGCCGCTATGGGGGAGTGCAGCAGGTCCAGTTAGTAGGGGAATTATGGGATCGGCTGGAGAGCCGGGCTCTGCTGGATGGATTCTTGCGGGAGCTCTTCCCAGCGGAGTTGCCGGATGAAGCGGACACCCTGCGGTGTAAAGCTGCTGAGCAGAGAGCTGAAGGTGACCCGGGGCCCGAGCAGGATGCATGCGACTCCAGAGGCATCTCCCCCGAAAAGCCGCAGCCCAAGCAGGATCGGACTTTACGCTTTGGCCTGATATTCTTCCTGTGCCGGCCGGAGTCTCTCTCGCTCCCCGGGGCTAAGCGTCAGCTGCGGGAGATCCTGCGGGACGTGCGGGAGCGTATGGCTGCGGGCGGCGCAGTGGTCGGGGTGATAGTGCGGCCGGACAGCACGGCGAGGAGGAGCGGCAGTGTGAACGGGCAGCAGGAGATGGGGGAGGACGGGCATGGTGACTCCAGGGCTGAGCTGTCCGCTCTGCTCTCCATGCTGCAGTCTGTCTTCCGCCTGAAGAGTCGGGGAAAGATCGGCTCAGAGGTCCGTGCAGCGGTGCTGATCCCCGGCCAGCCGGAGACCAGGAGGGACATCCAGAGACTCGCCTGCGAGGCACTCACTGCTGCAGGTATCCATAAAATGTAGAGACGTCTTGTGGAACATCTGGGATGTTAGAGGCTCATTTATTTTTTTTGTAATGTCGATTTTATCACCATTGGGAATACTTTGCTTCTATGCAGTTTGTCCCCGTGACTGAAATCATCTCGCATATACAGTCCTGGCCAAAAGAGTTGAGACTGTCAAAAATATTCGTTTTCACAAAGTTTGCTGCTAAACTTCAGTTGTTTATGTGATGTACTGAAATATTATAATCACTTCATACATTTCAAAAGCTTTTATTGACAATTACATGAGATTTATGCAAAGAGTCAGTATTTGCAGTGTTGGTCCTTTTTCAGGACCTCTGCAAGACTGGGCATGCTCTCAATCAACTTCTGGGCCAAATCCTGACTGATAGCAACCCGTTCTTTCATAATCACTTCTTTGAGTTTCTCAGAATTTGTTGGTTTTTGTCCACCCGCCTCTTGAGGAATGACCACAAGTTCTCAATGGGATTAATATCTGGGGGGTTTCCATGCCATGGACCAAAATTTTACCGTTTTGGTCCCCGAGCCACTTATCACTTTTGCCTTATGACATGGTGCTCCATCGTACTGGAAAATGCTTTGTTCCAGATGCTCCAAACAATCAGAAAGGAGCTTCATCGGAGGAATATGACTTTGCCCCAGTCCTCAGCAGTCCATTCACCATACTTTTTGCAGAAGATCAATCTGTCCCTGGTGTATTTTTGGGGGGAGAGAAGTGGCTTCTTTGCTGCCCTTCTTGACACCAGGCCATCTTCCAAAAGTCTTCTCCTCTTTGCTACTGCTACCATCATTAGAGACTCTGAAGTCTCAAAAAAAAAAGCTTCTTTTTATTTAATAAAAGTGTTTAACCTAATAGCCCTAATTAAACTGCCGCATTCCCGCCGCTCTAATCTAACAAAATTCCCCCCCCCCCCCCCAACCCCCCGGGGGGCAATCCGGGCAGCGATTCCTTGTGAGGCAGGGCTATGAGCCGCAGCTCTGCCTCACACGCATCTGTCAGCGGTGGATCTCCGCCTCTCCCCCGCCCATCTCAGTCTTCCTTCGCTGAGAGGGGCGGGAGTGCGGCTAATAGCCCTGCCTCACACGGAAGCACTTAGGGCAGCAAAATCCACGACCAAGAAAGTTGTGGATTTTGCAGGGGAGAGGGAAGGGCGGCGCATTAGGGGGGATTTAGACAGTTTACAGCAGCGGGGATGCGGCAGTTTAGTTAGGGCTATTAGGCTAAATGCATTTATTATTTTTTTTTTTTTTTTAGGCACTTCAGTGTCTCTTTAAAATCTATGTATTTTATTTGTCCCAGTTATTACACCATTTCCCCCCCCCCCCCCCCCCTTTTCAGTGCTCATTCCTTTCATTTGCCAATAGCTTAATCACTACTAATCACAATGAAATGATTTATATCTTTTTCACCACTAATTGGGCTTTTTGGGGTTTACATTTGTTTTCAGTAATTACTTTATTTTCTATGCATTTTAAAGGGAAAAAAATGAAAAAATGCACTTTCTCCAATTTCATCCCCTATTGTTTGAATATTAACACTGCTACTGTGCATAAAACCCACACATTTTATCTGTCTGTTTGTCCTAGTTATCACAAGATTTTAATTCTGTCCTTAGTACAAAGTATAGTGACAATATAGTATTTGGAATTAAAGGTGTCTGGTGCCATTAAGAGGCTCTAGCAGGACGTTTTAATAAGTCAGGTTGTCATAAAGTGGTTAAAGTTCAGACCTAAAATTTTATTTGGGTAAATTTTGGTGTGGGAGCTAAGCAGATCATTTTAAATGTAATAATGCGGGTTTATTTTATTAAAAATGTATGTAGATGTAGTTTTACTATTTGGCCACAGTGAGATATATTTTTTTTTCTTTTAGTCCTGGAAGCGAAGTTCTCGCTTCCAGGAAGCATAAGGACGACAGGAAACGTTTCCTTTTTTTTTTTTTTTTTTTTTTTTTTTTTTTTCTGCCGGGGACTTAGATCAATGAAAGGAAACTATGTTCCCATTCATTGATCTCCGGGCTACCATGGTGGTGGCGCAGGAGCACGCAGAAGCACAACAGCAGTAGCCGCCTGGCTGTGACAACCATGTCCAGGAGGCTTAAGTGGTTAATACTGTATTGTCCTTATGTGTATTGATAGCTTTCCTATTTAAATGTGTTTCTATTCATTTAATTTGTACCTGAGATGAGTGGATGCAAAATATTTATACTTGGAGCTTCCTCCAGCCCCTTCAGGCCGAGGGTTCCTTCCCTTCCGCTCTGGTTGTCCGCTAGCAGTCCCTATTCTTCTGGTCAGTCGCACATGCATGGCCACACGTGCGGAACGGAGCGTATAGACAGGTTAAAATTTGTGATTTTGTTGTATGTGATTTCTCTCCCCCCCCCCCCCCCCTTTGAGGAGACTCTGGCAATAAATGACAGTATAACAGTTGGTACCATGACAAACCTAAAATAAAGCAAATTCCAAATATCCATTCTCTCTAGCTCCTGTTCTGGAGACAAGTGTCCCCATTTGGGAAGCTTTTGTTGTCGCTGTGTGTTGAGCCCTGCTTATTTGTCTGGTCACCCAGCTGTCACAACTAAGCCTTCAAATCTATCTGCAGACATAGGTGGTCTCGCTGTTGTCATTGGTAATTAAAGGGAACCCTGAGAGGGATATTTATGTTTCCTTTTACACAATACCAGTTGCTTGTCAGTCCTGCTGATCTCTTTGGCTGCAGTAGTGACTGAATCACACACCTGAAACAAGCATGAAACTAATCCAGTCTGACTTCAGTCAGAGCACCCGATCTGCATGCTTGTTGAGGTGCTGTGGCTAAACTTATTAGAGACACAGGATCATCAGCAAAGTCAGGCAACTGGTATTATATTAAAATGAAATAATCCTTATACTTCTCAGTATAGGTTCTTTTTAAATGACCACTGAAGTGAGAAATATATGGAGGCTGCCATATTTATTTCCTTATATACAATACCAGTTGCCTGGTAGGCCTGCTGGTCTATTAGGATGCAGTAGTGTCTGAATAATGCCAGAAACCAGCATGAAGCTTATCTTTGAGATCTGACAGTATCAGAAACACCTGATCTGCTGCATGCTTGTACTGGGTTTACAGCTAGAAGTATTAAGGTGGCCATACACTGGTCAATTTGCCATCAGATTCGACCAACAGATCCCTCTCTGATTGAATCTGATCAGAGAGAGATCGTATGGCCACCTTACGGCAAACAGATTGTGAATTGATTTCAGCCTGAAACCGATCACAATCTGTGGAGCTGCCGCCCCCCCCCCCCCCCCCCCCTCTGCATACATTACCTGTTTCGGCCGGCGCGAGTCCCCTGGTCCCAGCTGTCTTTTTCTCCGCTCCGGGCTCCAGACCGTTGCTGCAGCTGCTGAACCTCCTGTCCAGGGAAAGTTTTAACAGTAGAGGGCGCTCTACTGTTTAAACTTCCTGCCGGGACAGGAAGTTCTGTGTAGCTACAGCCGGTCCGGAAGACAGCGAGGACCAGGGGACTCGCGTCGGCCGGAACAGGTAATGTATACCCGCTGTATTGCGTCGGTCGTCGGGCATTCGACCGCTGCTATCGACGCACTACCGACCCGCCAGCGATCAGGAGAAATCTTCCGCACGGACGGATCGACGGGAATGATCGTTTTTGGATGGAAATCGATTGTTCTGTCAGCGGTGTTCGCGGCGATTTCACAGCCGATTCGATCACTGTGATCGAATCGTCCGTATATCGGCGGGAAAATCGTTAGGTGTATGGGCCCCTTTAGAGGTAGAGGATTAGCAGCATAGCCAGGCAACTGTTATTGTTTAAAAAGAAATAAATATGGCAGCCTCCATATCCCTCTTGCTTCAGTTGCCCTTTAACCTCCCTGGCGGTATGGACGAGCTGAGTTTGTCCAGCAAAAACTTGCAAAAAACGTTAATGACGAGCTGAGCTCGTCCATGCCGACAGGGAGATTTCCTGTTTCTCTGCCCCGCCGGCTGCATTTTTTTCTTATCAGAGGGATTCCCCAGGATGGCTGGATGCCTGACTGCACGCTGTGGGTAGCGATCTGTGCTACCCACAGCTTGCAGAACAAGCATTCAGCCACCCTAGGGAATCCCTGGGCAGCCAGCGGGGCAGAGAATGTGCGGGGGATCCCCCTTGTATGTGGAGGCTGTGCTGGCGGGGGATCCCCCTCTGTGCGGGCAGGAGGAACCCCTTTATATGGTGGCTGTTGCGGGCAGGGGATCCTCCTCTGTGCGGGCGGGGGGATCCCTCTTCTATTGTGGCTTTTGCGGGCGGGGGGATCCCCCTCTGTGCGGGGGGTGGGGGGATCCCCCTTCTATTGTGGCTGTTGCGGGCGGCCTATCCCCCTCCTCCCTCCCGATGTCCCCCCTCCCGATCTCCCCCCCCCCCCCCCCTTCTCTAAGCCCATTGAGTAAATAGATTTACTCACCGAGGGCTTTCTCCAGCGACGGCAGCAGCACTTCCTCCTCCATCTCCGAAGTCCCGGTCTCTGTACAGTTACATTACGAGGCTTGGTGACGTCACCAAGTCTCAAAATGTAACTGGGTGCTGGATGCTTGTTCTGCACGCTGTGGGTAGCACAGATCGCTACCCACAGCGTGCTGGGGGGGGGGGGGGGGGGGGGGTTGGGGGGAGGATCGGGAGGGGGACATCTGGCTACCTATAAATTTGGCTAAGCATCTGGCTCACTATATACCTGGCTAAACATCTGGCTCGCTATATACCTGGCTAACTATACTTGGCTAACTATACCTGGCTGCACATCTTCTACCTATACATCTGGGTCTTATACTCACCATTGGCATGCTGATCCCTCGTCGCGTACCTCTGATAGCTTCCCCAGTGTCTTCTTCCATGTCCCTTGGCGGATTTTGCTTCTTCCTCAGCGATCACATGTCCCCTGTTGATCGGCGTTGATGACACCAGGGTCACACAGCGTCAACATCTTGCAGAAAACACTTTTTTTTTTTTTTTTTTTTTAAATTGAATTCAATACAATAATCTGTATTAAATTTAATATTAAAAAAAAAATTGGTTGCAAAAAAAATGGTTGCAAATTATTGGAAATTAATTGAAACACTTTTTGCACGGAAATCCTGGGGAAACTGAACGCCAGGGTGGTTAAGAACTACTAGGGCTGCTAAGGTTAAGCTACAAGGTGCTGGTGGTGAGTTCCATGCAGATCAAGAAAGGTCTCTGTGAGGCCCAGTGCACACCAAAACCGCTAGCAGATCCACAAAACGCTAGCGGTTTTTGGAGCTGATTTCAGAGCAATTCTAGGTATGTTTAGAGACGTTTTCTAAACACACCTAGCGGTTTTGGGTGTGTTTTTGGGTAGCAGATTACACATATTGTTACAGTAAAAGCTGTTACTGAACAGCTTCTGTAACAAAAACGCCTGGCAAACCGCTCTGAAGTAGCGTTTTTCAGAGCGGTTTGCGTTTTTCCTATACTTTACATTGAGGACAAAACGCTTCCGAAAACCGCAAACATGCAGCAGGAGGCGCGTTTACGGCTTGGCAAAAACCTCAAACCGCCGGTGTGCACTATCCCATTGCAATACATTAGCCAAGCGTTTTTACAGGCGGATGCGGCCGGCGGATCGCTCCAAAAACCGCTCGGTCTGAGCGTTTGTGGGAGTTAATATACAGTGGGAACTTTGGCAGAGCACTAGGTGTGTAGCTAGGTTATGGGAGCACAAGAAAGATTACCCACACAAATGTCAACACACTACTGGTACAGCTTTGGCACACGCCAGTGGGTCACATAAACTCTAACATAAGTCAAAACCACCTCCCAGGAAAATGCGGCTCAACATTGAGTGTTTTGTTTTTATAAGTGATTAATATAAACCCATTCTAGCTACAAACATCCCCAGGAATAACGAGCACATGCTCTGACATGGCTACATCCTTTTCACATAACTGATGACAAATGGAATGTGAATATGCTGTATTGCTGTCATCAAGCGTGGAAGCGCCCTGTGCCCTTATTGTATTTTTATTGGTTTATGGGGTGGGGGGGGGCAAAGGAAGGATGAGGTGTGTTGTGTGGTTTTTTTTTTTTTGTTTTTTTTTTGTTTTTTATCAAAGAACTGGTGCTTTTTATGTACTGTAAACCATGGTTCTAAGTATAGAGCTGGATTGTATCAGTCAAGCAGCCTTTGAAATATTATGTATGGATGGTCCCATATGTAAAAAATATGATGTAATGGATTTAGTGTTGTCTTATTGTTATAATTTCATTTCCCCTTAATAGATGAGTTGAGGAAGCAGAGGCCAGAAATTAAGCCTCGGTGTTTCTCTTGGAGGAGGCGGAGATGGGAGGACTCTATACAAAAAGGTAACGACATTGAGCGGCTTCAGATTTTTGTTGTGGCCATTCAGGCCCCCCCCCTCCCTTGTGTAGCTGGCACTTGTTAGCACTGACAGGACACTTACTAACACCAGAGTTTACAATAGTAGATAACTAACAAGGAAGACTTCCATCATGCCATTTCCCCCCCCCCCCCCCCTGCTTTTCATGTCCCAAGGTTAGTTGTTGCAATCACACTTGGCGTAGCCAATATTTACTGTACAATATCCAAATGTCCTACAGGTATCTGAGGTTATTTACACTGGATTCTATTTACTTCATGCAAAAGGAGTACAGCATTGAATGAAAGAAGAACACTAAAGGGCCAGCAATGCTAAACTGAAATAGGAAAACTAGGAAACTATCTGCTATAATAAATATCTTCCAAAATGCAGTCAGGACAAATGGCACACGTAAATCCTTTGCTTATACCAGGATCAGTCCCATGTTGCTAACCTTGGGCCTAGTTTACATAAACATTGTTTTAATGGGAGGGAAGTGCATACCACTAATTTATGTCTTTATACATTTAAACCAGGCATTTATTTATTTTTACATCTGAAATTGCTATAGATATTCATGGAAAGTAAAGGGGAGATTGATCTAATGATTTAGGGCTGGTGCACACCGAGCGGCTTTTTCAGCGTTTCTGCAGCCGCTTGCGGCTGCGGATCCGCTTGGTCAATGTATCTCAATGGGGTGGTGCACACCAGAGTGGGAGGAATTTTGCAGAAACGAAAAATGCCTGGGTGAGGCATTTTTTGGATTGCGGATGCGTTTCTGCCTCAATGTTAAGTATAGGAAAAACGCAAACCGCTCTGAAAAACGCCTGTTCAGAGCGGTTTTGCCGGCGTTTTTGTTACAGAAGCTGTTCAGTAACAGCTTTACTGAAACAATATATGAAATCTACTATACTGAAAACCGCAGCAGCAATCCGCAAAACGCTAGCAAAACGCCATAGAAAAATAAAAAAAAGCGTTTCAAAATCTGCTAGCATTTTGCGGATCTGCTAGCGGTTTTTGGTGTGCACCGGGCCATAATGTGTTTTGAGTTATATTGGCTCTGTCTGTGTAGAAAAGTTTCAGCAAAGAAAAAAAGCGGTCGCGCATCTAACCAAGATGCACCTGACATTACATAGGGCTACCCAGCCTCTTAAAGGCACAACTGTGCTCATTGCAGTAAAACAGGTGCATAAGAACTAATGCATCTCACAATACAAATAATGGAAGCAAATCCATGCGTTACACATTATTAATTTATTAGGGGGCCTTACCCTTGTCTTATTGAGAGAGACATCAATTCAGTAGCAGGGACGGCTCGTGCAGCCTTCTCTCGGGGTCCCCGCCCTAACCTACGTTTAAAATCACCCAGCAATATGGGAATATGCTTGCAGCATTGCCTTGGGAGCAGCAGGCCATATAAAGGGGAAGTGGCGTGGGTGGCGCCCCAGGCTCTCTCACTGCCTGGGGACACCGCCCAGAAAAGTTTGTGCATAAGGCTGGGCAGAGGACAGGCGATTTCCTACCCGTATGCAGTTGTTTCTAAACATGGCGGTTGCTGTGCTCAGACACGACATGAAACTTTTGTTGTTGCTGGGTAATGCAGTCACAAGTCAAATGTGACGTGTAGCGTTGCTAAACTCTGACATTCCACTGCATGCAAGTTTAGCCAAATGGCGCTTTTAACTGGTAGCCCGAGCAGTTCAGCCATCCGTCTTAAAGAGCCCTATGTAAGTGAGCAATTCCAATGTAGCAGATTAGCTGCTCACAGAAATGAATCATATTCGCACGTCGGTACATTAATATATCTCTTTCTTTTTCTCTTTTTTTTTTTTTTTTTCTTGGCTGAGTACATAGAGGGCACGTTGGCTTGATAAAGAGAGGAAGCTCCTCTTGAAACGTCTTCTTTGCTTGCCCTATTTGCTGTATTCCTATTGTTGCCTTAAAGAGAACCCGAGGTGTGTTTAAATAATGTTATCTGCATACAGAGGCTGGATCTGCCTATACAGCCCAGCCTCTGTTGCTATCCCAAACCCCCCTAAGGTCCTTCTGCAATCCCTCATAAATCACAGCTGTGCTGTGAGGCTGTGTTTACATCTGTAGTGTCAGCCTGCTTTTTTTTTTTTTTTTTTTTTTTTTGCAGATAGTGTTTTTTTCCCCCGATATTTATCTGTCAGCTGATTTACTTTTTCTGAATTACAGAACACCTTGAAGAGGGAACCGCTCTAGCTGTCCTGCAATATCCCAATGGTGACTGTAGTAAAACAACTGATGCCTAGGATCTGTGGATAGCCTGATTTCTAGAACCAGATCTAGACCTATCCTGGGAGAAGGCTGGTACCTGAAAGAAGCATTGCTGTGCAATAATAGTTCTTCAAAATGGTATGACTGTAGGACCGGGTTCTTCTGGAAGATGTTTGCCTGCTCATAAAGATTGCTGCTAAAACGAGGCTATAGCAAAGACACATTATTGAACTGACATTAAAACTTTTTGAAATATAGATCCTGCTAAAAACTGGCTGGATATCCTGGAGACAACTGTAACTCATATTTTTTTTGTTTCTCTGTACATATACTATAGCTTTGAACATGTATAACCTCTGTGAATATCCTGATTTATCTGGAAGGGTATCTCCCATAAATAAGTGCTAATAGACCTGTCATCCTATAAACTGTCACTCATTATTAAGCCTAGATAGGACCTATAGATATACAGTAGGCAAGAACTCTCCTGAAGTGCCATGGAACAGCTGGCAAGATGGGAGCTAAAGATAGTTTCTACATGCTGGACACAGGCCCGGCCCACCCATGACGCCAAGTGAGGCAACTTCCTCAGGCGGCGGAAGTATGGGCACAGCACCAGGCTGGCCGTGGTGGTGAGGGGGAGGGGGGCTGCAATGACTGGGGGGGTAGCAGCACAGGAAGGAGGGGCAGCGGTGGGGAGGGGGGCCAGACCCTCCCCACCTGGGGCTCCCCCTTACCCATTCCTCCCGCCAGATATTTCAGGCAGCAGGAGCATGGCAGTGGGGGGGGGAGGAATTATTCACTCTCCTTCCGCGTTCCAGCCAGGCGTCCACTGCGTGTGAGCGTGCATGCGTCACAGGTCTCCTGCTTCAATCCCGCCCAGTGTGTACAGTACGTAGTGGGTGGCATTGAAGCAGGAGACCTGTGCCGCTTGCACGCGGTTAACGCCTGGCTGGAACGCGGAAGGGAAGTGAGTAATTATTTCCCCTGCACGCTGCCATGCTCCCGCTAATATCTAGAGGGGGAGCCCCAGGTGAGGGAGGGGGTCTGGAGCCTCTACCCACCGCTGATTGCCCGCTCCTCCTTCCTGGGAGGGGGAGGTGGAGCATCCTCACAAGTTTACCTCAGGTCGACAAAAGGTCTAGAACCGGCCCTGGCTGGACACACACTGGCAGATTGATCTGGTAGGTATCTATTATCAAATCAACATAATGTACAAACCGTGTAGGCAATAAGTGAAGCAAAGGACTGGAATCCCTTGAAACTTGCTGTAGTGAGCAAGCCTAAGGGTGCATAAACATATCAGACCATAGTCTTTGGAAAATGAAAGATTACAGACCAATTTTACCCCCTTCCATGTAGTATGAGAGCCATACCAACACAGTCTATTCTATGGAGCTGCGCTTCCCCATCAGATAGAAATATTTTCAAGATGCTGGACACATTCAACAGATCAGTATCTGCAAAAGATCTGTTCCTGCAAAATGCAATCATAGTCTGATATCTGCAGATCCTCATACACACCTTGTTTAACAGACACTCATCTGCAGATCAGATCCACCAGGATGGATCTTCAGATCTGCAGATGATTGTCTGATCTGCAGATGAATGTCTGTTAAACAAGGTGTGGTTATAGTAGCAGGAAAATACTACACAGCATATATTCTACTGTTACATAAGGTGTAATCCTGTGGAGTTCAACAAGATATTGGTTGTATGTTAAATAATATGAATAAGCAGCCTAAGTTGAATGTAAGGAGTCAAAAATGGAGACCTCATGCTTAGAATTTTGACAATACCTATTTAATACCCAAATATAAAGCCCTGTGAGTCCAGGGGAGTTGGCCTTTTTTTAAAGTGGTGGTTTCTATCAAATAAATTAGCTTTAAATTTTCTTGCTTATCATAGTGATGTATATTCGACTAAGAACGTGCATATAGAATAAGGACCTTTTAAGCCATTGAGAAGCTATGTACATCTCGTGTTTACAATCACAATGTATGAGCATGTTTTTTTTGCATAAGGCATCTGTTCAGATTGTAAACCTACAGGTGCTCGTGTCTAACCTAAGGTTACCCATACATCTAGTTTTTTCTTTTTTTGGTAGATCTGTTGGCTGCCATAAACCACTGCCACACCACCTCGGCACCCCAGCCGATGTTCTCTCAATGTTCTATGCCCTCCAACCCCTCCCCCCCCCCCCCCGGTGCCTGTGTAGTTAAACTTTACCTGTCACACTGTTCCCAGAGTGTCTGCGCTGTACTTCCGCATTCGCGCGTTCTACGTGGTTGCCGCCTTTGTAGTGCATGTGTGGCAGCCAGGATGCGAATAACGCAAATAACTGCATGGGCACTGGGGGGGTATATAAAACATTAGGGGGGGACAGCAGCTAGGGGTTTCCTCCATGTTTTCGTTTGTGATTATGGCATGCTGTTACAGCCGTGTACCCGATCGAGCATGTCGGCTCGAGATTTTCCAGCATATCTGATCCGAGATTTTCCAGCGTAACCAATTTCGGCCTGAAATGAGATCAATTGATTATCGGGCATGCACTTGGCGGCAAAGATTTTCATCAAACTCCATAATTATGGAATCTGATAGTCGATTGGATTCCAAATCTACAAATGTATGGCCACCTTAACCACTTGCCGACCGCACGCTTATACCGTGCGTCGGCAAAGTGGCAGCTGCAGGACCAGCGACACAGTACTGCGGCGCCAGCTGCAGGCTGATTAATCAGGAAGCAGCCGCTCGCGCGAGCGGCTGCTTCCTGTCAAATCACGGCGGGGGGCTCCGTGAATAGCCTGCGGGCCGCCGATGGCGGCTCGCAGGCTAAATGTAAACACAAGCGGAAATAATCCGCTTTGCTTATATTGTACGGCGCTGCTGCGCAGCAGCGCCGTAAGGCAGATCGGCGATCCCCGGCCAATCAGCGGCCGGGGATCGCCGCCATGTGACAGGGGACGTCCTGTCACTGGCTGCACAGGACGGATAGCGTCCTGTGCAGCCTCGATCGCCGGGGGGGGGAGCAGGTAGGAGAGGGAGGGGGGAATTTCGCCGCGGAGGGGGGCTTTGAGGTGCCCCCTCCCCCGCAACACCCAGGCAGGCAGGAGAGATCAGACCCCCCCCCCCCCCTGCACATCATCCCCATAGGGGGGAAAAAAGGGGGGCAATCTGATCTCTCTGCCTGCAACCTGATCTGTGCTGGGGGCTGCACCCACCCAGCACAGATCACTCAAAACAGCGCTGGTCCTTTAAGGGGGGGTAAAGGGTGGGTCATCAAGTGGTTAAAAGACACATCCGAGGACTTTTAAAAATAAATCCACTTACCTGGGGCTTCCTCCAGACCCTGTCAGCTGTCCTGTGCCCACACCGCACCTCCGCTCCATGCCGGTGGTCCGGGTCCCCTCTGTTGCAAGATGCCGACTGCGTCTGTGCGAGCGGCTCTTAGAGTCGCGCTGACATCATCCGGACTGTACTGCGCAGGCACAGTAGTTCTGTAGGGTAGGGTACAGGTCGGCTGCCAGGGGCAGGAAGCCAGAGATAAGTGGATTTCTTTTTTTATATGTTTGTTAGCCTTCCCTTTAAGATGAGGTGATAGAATTTTTTTTTTTTTTTTATTAATTAGGTTAGTTATCTTGCAGCAAAGTTTAGCCACCACTGGGCGCAACCACCCGATATGGTGCATAGTGCCAGTATTCTGGCATCCCTGGAAATGGGTTATAGGCTTGTCTGCAGATATCCAATGTAGCCTCTCAGGTGCCATGTAAAGGTAGCCATACATCACACGACTTGGTGGCCGATCAAGTGCATGCCTGACTGACAATGTGACCAATTTCAGGATGAAATTGGTTACATGAGCTGATCGCGCATGCTGCAAGATGTTGGGCTGCTTGCTCGGGTGTGTGGTGGTAACTGCGTGCAATTGTGGGACGATCGGACACAATGAACCCCCCAGCCCCCCCCCCCCCCCCAATTGGTGAGTGTCCCCCTGGTGCCCCATGCATGTTATACATTACCTGTTCGCTGCTTCCGCTGCTCTGGGAGCATTCTGCCCTATATACACACGCGTCCTACATGGTTTCCTAGTAAGTGTGCGTGTATGATGTCCGATGTCATACACGCGGCCACGTTACTAGGCAACCACAATGCGCACGTGTATGAAGAATAGCGTGTGCTCGGAGCCAGAGGGGACAAGCAGAGATTGTAGACGGGTAATGTATAACATGCACAGGGCACCAGGGGGACACATTTGGGTAAAGCGTCGGGGTGGTGAGTAGGTTGGATGCAGCGTCAAGGCCGATTCCGGATCGTTTTCAGCATGAAATTTATTGGGAATTTGCCTGGAGTGTATGGGCAGCCAACAGATCTCTCTCTCTCTAATCAGATTCTATTAGAGAGAGATTTGTCTCTTGGTTGAATCTGCCCATCATTGCTAGAGGTATGGCTACCCTAAGAATTATGCAAGAGACATAGTGATACCTCCTTATCAGTCACCTGCAAACTACCTTTAGATAATGTATCAAAACACTGCAGCCATTGTTCAGCATCCAATTTTGTGTGACAATCCATTTCCCATTCAGTCTGGAATGTTAATTTGGTGTGCTGGGGCCAAGCATTCAGTAGTGAGTTAAGAAATTGTAAAACACCTTTGCTTCATTGACTTTGGGTCAGTCGAGCCGATGTTTCAAAGGAAGTGGTTTTGACTTCCTGATCAACCCTGGCAATGGAGACAACATCATGGCATAACTGGTGCCCCCCGAAGAACTCAGCAGCAGGTACAAGAAAGTGGTCCATAAAATATTGTTTGGAGTAGAGATTTCCATTTTGGTTGACTGGGGGGGGGGGGTCCTTATTTGAAGAGTCTCGATGGTAATATATTCCCACTGCTGAGCCCAAATTTATTTATTCCTTTCCAACTCAGTTTAATTCCCCCCCCACCACACACACACACACACACACACACACACACACACACACACACACACACACACACACACACACACACACACACACACACACACACACACACACACACACACACACACACACACACACACACACACACACGTTGAGTTATTGTGCCTTCCACTTTCTGAACCGTAGTATTGCTGGTTTTCATTTTCACACATTCTTATACTTTTACTTGAGGGTTAGGCTAGGTTCACAATGCTCAGTTGCGTTGCAGGAAAAATCTGCATGTCAACTTACTGCCCATACAATTCTGTGGGTTTGTTCACAGTAATGGATCGCGTTATTCTAACTTGCTGCATGCAGGCTTTGCATTAAAGTCTATGCCCAGTCTACATTGCAGTTCACACTCATTTTAACTCGTGCGTTATGCAACTGGCCACTGTGAATCCAGCCTTAGTGAGATTGACACCCTTTCTTTCTGGATTAATTTTAGTCTTAAAATCCAGAAAAGGAGACAATTGCAAGCAAAGCTAAATCTCAAGTAAAGGTGGCTGAAGATTGAGTACAATCTAATGTCTCTTCAGCTAACCCAACAAAGAAATCCGATCCTGGCAGGGCAGGACAAACATTTGACCCCAGTTAAATGTGATTAAGGGCTGGTTCACACGGGCTTCTGCCAAGCTTCCGCTCGGCTCCACGTTCAAACGCCAGCTTTTGAAGGCTTTTGGGAAACGTTCAAGGCTAGCAGTTCTGGACTCTGCTCTTGTTTCCTGGCGTTTACCGCCTCTGAAAGCAACATGTTGCTTTCGGGACTAGACGCAACGCCGGGATCTACCGCCAGGCTTTCATGAAAGCCTGCAAAAGCCAGCTCTAAACGCTCCCATTCACTTGAATGGGACGGTGGTAGATTCTTAAAAAACGCTGCGTCTTCAATGCCATGTGAAACTCCACAAAAACACCCGTGTGAACCAGCCCTAAATCTTGAAGATGTGAAGTCTGTGATGTTAAGCTGCCGCCTCAGTATCGGTCTAAGATTTGTCAAAATGTGAACTGTCAGGTTCTGAAAAAAAACAACGCAATACTGAAGGATTTGATAGAAGTAATGAAAACTGAACTGTGTAATACTTTTCAAGCATTTTGCACAGCCATGTTTGACCCTGTAACAAGATTCCCAGTTGTTTCAGGGCCTTTTTACACTAGCAGGTAATCCCTACGTCATATTTACCCTTTTTTTCCGCAAGAGGCCGCAAAAGCAATGAAAGACTTTTACTTAAATTTTTATGCATTGAACCAGTAACGCGTAAAAATGTATGTGTTAATGTTCCTACACCAGCGGGGGACTGGAGCAGCAGTGAGTGACTACGAGGGCACAGGATGGCTGCATGGGGCTGGTAGAAGCCCCAGGTAAGTGAAACTCATTTTTTTTATTTTGCTTGGACATTCCCTTTAAAGAGTTTAGCCTGTGTACGGTAATTCACCCTCATTTGTGTCTAATCACTAGTTGTATTTTGATCCCTCCCCTGTGCCACATGACTGCCTATGGCAGATGAGCAGATAAGCCTATTTGAAAGCACAGGCTGGAAACAATATGTCTGCGTCCATGAATCAGGAAGTAGAAACTGCAGATTCATTTAAGGATTTGTATCAGCTGTAACAAAGAAATGTTTTTTGTTTAAAGGTTATTATGCTGTTGTGTAACTTTTTAGAGCAGATCTGAGTTCAGATACACTTTTAAGGCCTTGTTTACATTGCGTTCCGTTCACGTGTCCGTCTGCGGTGAGCGATTCATTTTTGTGCCTAGCAGTTTTCTAAGCGGTTTTTCCAAAGCGGTTTTGTAATTCACTCCCTGACGTCAGTCAGAAAGTGAACTCTTTCACCCGGAAAAGAATAAATACAATGTATTTATTCTTAAAAACGCAAGTGCAATCGCCTTAATGCACATTTTTGTATGCGTTTACCGATTTTCTTATACCTTCCATTGAGGCGGAATAGCCCCGAAAATGGTACATGCACCGCTTTCCTAGCCGCACAGCGCACGACCTGCGCTGATATGAACCTTGTCATAGACATTCATTGTCCATGTAGTTGGGGGGAGTTTTTAAAAACCGCAGGTGGGTGAAAAAAGCCAAAAACGCCTGCAGTGAACAAGTCCTAAGGGAGTCCAAGAAAATATTATTGAAGCAATTCTACTTATCATTAAAGCTGTGGCCTTCCTGGCAGATACTGCTGCACAATCGGTCAGACACTCTGCTAGAGCTGCAGCGCTTGAAAATGCAGTCCGAAAGAGCTGTATGTTAAAACAGGGGAAGGTCATATTACATCTGAGCAACGGTTATGCTCTAGGCCTTTTGAAGGGGGATCTTCTATCTGTCATGGGAAGAAACAAATCTTTTCCCTCCAAAACAGAGAAAGTATATCATTAACACTCTCCTCTTACAATGTGACCAGTTGCATGACAAAACACTGCTAGAAATATGTCTAAGGTAACTGGGATTTTAAAAATAACTATCAACTATGCCAAATCAGGTAAAAAGGAAAAGTTGGTAAACAAACACACTACCAGTATATGCCGTTCAACCACCTGATATTTATTGAGAATCAAAGGTTATTTTTTACCTTGATTGATAATAATTGAGTCTGTAAAAAAAGTTTTTTTGTAGCACACCATAATAATGCACAATTTTTCATTAAACGGGGTATTACCCCACAATGTCTCAAACAGAAAGTCTCAGGGGACTGTGCACAGACCAGAATATAGCCAGTTGACCATATCACTCCCTCAACATGGGGAGAGGCGGGCACAGACACCTACAATGCCAAAAGATTAAAGCATCTAATATGCTAATTGCCCGTCAAACGTGTCCGCATCACCCCATGCGCTAATATCACAGTGGTCAACAGCAATGAAAATGTGCCCCCCCCCCCAAAGCCCCCCTATGCCCCCCCGCAATCACTGGTAACTATGTGAAACAGTGCATACGGCATCTATATCCGCAAAGTTCATGTGTATATCCAATTATGGTGAAGTATTACATGCATGGAAACTTCGTTGTCACGATATATGGCTTGGCTGAAATACTGAACTGTTTTGTCCGCATAGGCCTATAACTTTATATTACAGCAAACTGGCTAGGTGCACCAGCCTAAATGGTCTGAAAAGACTCTTGAAGGAATTTAGTGATCTTTCTATGACGATCTTCCTAACGTGGAACTTTATCTCATGCCATTGAATTTTGAAAGCAGGACTTGCCGTGGGATATTTTGCATATATGCCTCTCATGGACTGTGTTCTCAAGTGTATGATTTTTCCGTGGGTGACGACCCATGTTAGTTGGTATTTTGATGTGGATGTCTGCATGCAGGGCATGGTGTTGTGATTGCGGGGGGGGGGGGCATAGGGGGGCTTTGGGGGGGCACATTTTCATTGCTGTTGACCACTGTGATATTAGCGCATGGGGTGATGCGGACACGTTTGACGGGCAATTAGCATATTAGATGCTTTAATCTTTTGGCATTGTAGGTGTCCGTGCCCGCCTCTCCCCATGTTGAGGGAGTGATATGGTCAACTGGCTATATTCTGGTCTGTGCACAGTCCCCTGAGACTTTCTGTTTGAGACATTGTGGGGTAATACCCCGTTTAATGAAAAATTGTGCATTATTATGGTGTGCTACAAAAAAACTTTTTTTACAGACTCAATTATTATCAATCAAGGTAAAAAATAACCTTTGATTCTCAATAAATATCAGGTGGTTGAACGGCATATACTGGTAGTGTGTTTGTTTACCAATTCTAGTTTTTGGACCAGTGCATGTACCCACTTGTTTAGCACACCCTAGCATGTACACTTTCTGTGTAGTAGGTTTTTGTAAAAAGGAAAAGTTATGCATGAGGAAAGGTGCAATCATGCCTTTACTGGCACAAGGATATAGTGAGTGTCAGGTTGCCTCCATGCTTAAAAATTTCAAGACTGCGGTACACAAAAGCAAAGTCAAAACAATAGGTACTGGGAAATCTAATAATAATTATAATGCTAACGTGTCTAGCGCTTTTTTCCACTTGAAGTCAAAGCACTTGAGAGCTGCAGCCACTAATGCTTTGTTAGGGAGTCCTGCCTACTGAATAGGTACTGCCAGGGGCGTAGCAATAGGGGTTGCAAAGGTAGCCACCGCATCGGGGCCCTGAGGGGCTCTCCCTCAACTGCAGTATTAGTTCTCTATTGGTCCTGTGCTCATAATAATCACTTATTTAGATACTTTGAATAGCTCCTTAGCTACACCACTGGGTACTGCTGTAGCCAGGATTCAAACCCTGGCCCCCTACAGTATCTGATGAAGAGGTAGAGCCTCGAAACGTGTAGTGGGTGACCCAGCTGAACACACAGTCAGTGAACTGTAAATTTCTTTCCATCCCTTTTGTACAGATATTGCCGCTGACCACAGTTAGACGATTTGTTGGAGGAGGTTTCTTAAGGTGCATACACACATCAGTCTATAGTCTTTGGAAAATGAAAGATCACAGACCAATCTTACCACCCTTCATGTAGTATGAGAGCCATGCCTACACAATCTATTCTATGGAGCTGAACTCCCCATCAGAAAAAAATCTTTGCAAGATGCTGCACACAAACATGCTGCACACACTCAAAAGATCTGTAGCTGCAAAAGATCTGTTCCTGCCAAAAATCCATTCCTGCAAATTGCAATGATAGTCTATGAGATCTGCAGATCATCATACACACATGATTTAACTGACATTCATCTGCAGATCAGATCCACCAGGATGGATTTTCAGATCTGCGGATGATTGCTTGATCTGCAGATGAATGTCAGTTAAATCATGTGCGTATGATGATCTGCAGATCTCATAGACTATCATTGCAGTTTGCAGGAATGGATTTTTGGCAGGAACAGATCTTTTGCAGATGCTGATCTTTTGTGTCTGTGTACAGCATCTGTGTGTGCAGCATCTTGCAAAGATTTTTTTTTTCTGATGTGGAGTTCAGCTCCATAGAAAAGACTGTGTAGAGTATGGCTCTCATACTACATGAAGGGTGGTAAGATTGGTCTGTGATCTTTCATTTTCCAAAGACTATAGTCTGATGTGTGTATGAGCCTTTAGAAACAAAGCAGTGTAAAAACAGCACCAGACATTTGGGTGCTGTCAACATCCCCATAGGCCATAATAGGAAGTACGGCTATAGCGGTGCTCAGTGAGTAATTTGGGCACCGCCAAAAGACAAAGCACAAATTACTATAAAAACACTGTAATTCGGCCGCTAGCAATAGCTGGAAGCGGAATTGCATCTTTCCCACTATCCTCGGCAGCCTGGAGCGGGAATAGTTATTACTGCTGCCGGGACCTTTGCAAGAGCAGGGTGAGACATTTTTTGTCTTTACCCTGTGCCCAAATCTCCTGGCGACTTAATTATACATATGCCTAGAAACATGAGCCATGATATGCTGATTGTTTATACATGCGTTGTAAGTGCAGTTGTAGAAGATTTACCAAATCCCTGATGGAGATGTTTTTTTTTTTTTTTATTCTCAAAGACTGGATGAATCTCTGTATCCTAAAGGCTGGTTTCACAGTGGGACGTTAAAGTCCCACGTTACAGCAGCCAGTAACGCAGCCTAACTCACAGTACTGTAAAATCAATGTTCTGTTCACAGTGCACACGTTGCGTTACATAGTAACGCAGCACGTTTAAACAAAGTGCTGCATGCAGTACGTTATACTGGCTAAGCCACGTTAACACTGTTTTCATATGCTCAGTAATGTTGGAGGAGGAGGTCTCCCCTCCTCCTCCTCCGCAGCCAGCCACCCCTCCTCCTCCTCAGCCAGCCACATGGCTAATTACTATTCAGTGCACTGTGGTGACTCCTGGTAGGACTGTAGTGTTGTCCGGATCATGAACGAATCGTTCATTTGATCCGGATCTTTTTTGTGAGTCGAATTAGCGCTATTGCAGACCTTAATTACGCACGCATAGATATGCGGCAACGCATATTTTTGTACGCGTTGCGGCCCGCAATAGCGCTAATTACAGTCGGGAATGCGGAAAAAGCGACGCGTGGCCAGTCCTGACAGGCCTGTCGGCAAAAAACGAAACTAGCTGGCAGCGGGGGACCAGAGGATTAGTGAGTGGCTGTGAGGGCACTGGACTGCTGCAGGGGGCTGGTAGAAGCCCCAGGTGAGTAAAACTCATTTTGTTTTTCTGGCTTAAGGTTCACTTTAAACAAAAATACTGTCATTAACCACTTGAGGACCTAGGGCTTTCTACCCCTTAAGGACCGGCCACTTTTTTTCCATTCAGACCACTGCAGCTTTCACGGTTTATTGCTCGCTCATACAACCTACCACCTAAATGAATTTTGGCTCCTTTTCTTGTCACTAATAAAGCTTTCTTTTGGTGCTATTTGATTGCTCCTGCGATTTTTACTTTTTACTATATTCATCAAAAAAGACATGAATTTTGGCAAAAAAATGATTTTTTTAACTTTCTGTGCTGACATTTTTCAAATAAAGTAAAATTTCTGCATACATGCAGCACGAAAAATGTGGACAAACATGTTTTGGATAAAAAAAAACCCATTCAGTGTATATTTATTGGTTTGGGTAAAAGTTATAGCGTTTACAAACTATGGTGCAAAAAGTGAATTTTCCCATTTTCAAGCATCTCTGACTTTTCTGACCCCCTGTCATGTTTCATGAGGGGCTAGAATTCCAGGATAGTATAAATACCCCCCAAATGACCCCATTTTGGAAAGAAGACATCCCAAAGTATTCACTGAGAGGCATAGTGAGTTCATAGAAGATATTATTTTTTGTCACAAGTAAGCGGAAACTGACACTTTGTGAGGGAAAAAAAAAAAAAAAAGTTTCCATTTCTTCTAACTTGCGACAAAAAAAAATGAAATCTGCCACGGACTCACCATGCCCCTCTCTGAATACCTTGAAGGGTCTACTTTCAAAAATGGGGTCATTTGTGGGGTGTGTTTACTGTCCTGACATTTTGGGGGGTGCTAAATTGTAAGCACCCCTGTAAAGCCTAAAGGTGCTCATTGGACTTTGGACCCCTTAGCGCAGTTAGGCTGCAAAAAAGTGCCACACATGTGGTATTGCCGTACTCAGGAGAAGTAGTATAATGTGTTTTGGGGTGTATTTTTACACATACCCATGCTGGGTGGGAGAAATATCTCTGTAAATGACAATTTGTTAATTTTTTTTACACACAATTGTCCATTTACAGAGATCTTTCTCCCACTCAGCATGGGTATGTGTAAAAATACACCACAAAACACATTATACTACTTCTCCTGAGTACGGCGATACCACATGTGTGGCACTTTTTTGCACCCTAACTGCGCTAAAGGGCCCAAAGTCCAATGAGTACCTTTAGGATTTCACAGGTCATTTTGAGAAATTTCGTTTCAAGACTACTCCTCACGGTTTAGGGCCCCTAAAATGCCAGGGCAGTATAGGAACCCCACAAATGACCCCATTTTAGAAAGAAAGAAGACACCCCAAGGTATTCCGTTAGGAGTATGGTGAGTTCATAGAAGATTTTATTTTTTGTCAAAAGTTAGCGGAAAATGACACTTTGTGAAAAAACACAATTAAAATCAATTTCCGCTAACTTGTGACAAAAAATAAAATCTTCTATGAACTCGCCACACTACTAACGGAATACCTTGGGGTGTCTTCTTTCTAAAATGGGGTCATTTGTGGGGTTCCTATACTGCCCTGGCATTTTAGGGGCCCTAAACCGTGAGGAGTAGTCTTGAAACGAAATTTCTCAAAATGACCTGTGAAATCCTAAAGGTACTCATTGGACTTTGGGCCCTTTAGCGCAGTTAGGGTGCAAAAAAGTGCCACACATGTGGTATCGCCATACTCGGGAGAAGTAGTACAATGTGTTTTGGGGTGTATTTTTACACATACCCATGCTGGATGGGAGAAATACCTCTGTAAATGGACAATTGTGTGTAAAAAAATCAAAAGCTTGTCATTTACAGAGGTATTTCTCCCACCCAGCATGGGTATGTGTAAAAATACACCCCAAAACACATTATACTACTTCTCCCGAGTACGGCGATACCACATGTGTGGCACTTTTTTGCACCCTAACTGCACTAAGGGGCCCAAAGTCCAATGAGTACCTTTAGGATTTCACAGGTCATTTTTGTTTCAAGACTACTCCTCGCAGTTTAGGGCCCCTAAAATGCCAGGGCAGTATAGGAGCCCCACTAATGACCCCATTTTAGAAAGAAGACACCCCAAGGTATTCCGTTAGGAGTATGGTGAGTTCATAGAAGTTTTTATTTTTTTGTCACAAGTTAGCGGAAATTGATTTTAATAGTTTTTTTTCACAAAGTGTCATTTTCCGCTAACTTGTGACAAAAAATAAAATCTTCTATGAACTCACCATACTCCGTACGGAATACCTTTGGGTGTCTTCTTTCTAGAATGGGGTCATTTGTGGGGTTCCTATACTGCCCTGGCATTTTAGGGGCCCTAAACCGTGAGGAGTAGTCTTGAAACCAAATGTCGCAAAATGACCTGTGAAATCCTAAAGGTACTCATTGGACTTTGGGCCCCTTAGCGTACTTAGGGTGTAAAAAAAGTGCCACACATGTGGTACCGCCGTACTCAGGAGAAGTAGTATAATGCGTTTTGGGATGTATTTTTACACATACCCATGCTAAGTGGGAGAAATATCTCTGTAAATGACAATTGTTTGATTTTTTTACACACAATTGTCCATTTACATAGAAATTTCTCCCACCCAGCATGGGTATGTGTAAAAATACACCCCAAAACACATTATACTACTTTTCCTGAGTATGGCGGTACCACATGTGTGACACTTTTTTGCAGCCTAGGTGCGCTAAGGGGCCCAACGTCCTATTCACAGATCATTTTGAAGCATTTGTTTTCTAGACTACTCCTCGCGGTTTAGGGCCCCTAAAATGCCAGGGCAGTATAGGAACCCCACAAGTGACCCCATTTTAGAAAGAAGACACCCCAAGGTATTCCGTTAGGTGTATGGCGAGTTCATAGAAGATTTTATTTTTTGTCACAAGTTAGTGAAAAATGACACTTTGTGAAAAAAAACTTTTGACAAAAAATAAAATCTTCTATGAACTCGTCATACACCTAACAGAATATCTTGGGGTGTCTTTTTTTCTAAAATGGGGTCACTTGTGGGGTTCCTATACCGCCCTGGCATTTTACAGGCCCAAAACCGTGAGTAGTCTGGAAACCAAATGTCTCAAAATGACTGTTCAGGGGTATAAGCATCTGCAAATTTTGATGACAGGTGGTCTATGAGGGGGCGAATTTTGTGGAACCGGTCATAAGCAGGGTGGCCTTTTAGATGACAGGTTGTATTGGGCCTGATCTGATGGATAGGAGTGCTAGGGGGGTGACAGGAGGTGATTGATGGGTGTCTCAGGGGGTGGTTAGAGGGGAAAATAGATGCAATCAATGCACTGGGGAGGTGATCGGAAGGGGGTCTGAGGGGGATCTGAGGGTTTGGCCGAGTGATCAGGAGCCCACACGGGGCAAATTGGGGCCTGATCTGATGGGTAGGTGTGCTAGGGGGTGACAGGAGGTGATTGATGGGTGTCTCAAGGTGTGATTAGAGGGGGGAATAGATGCAAGCAATGCACTGGCGAGGTGATCAGGGCTGGGGTCTGAGGGCATTCTGAGGGTGTGGGCGGGTGATTGAGTGCCCTAGGGGCAGATAGGGGTCTAATCTGATAGGTAGCAGTGACAGGGGGTGATTGATGGGTAATTAGTGGGTGTTTAGGGTAGAGAATAGATGGAAACACTGCGCTTGGGTGGTGATCTGATGTCGGATCTGCGGGCGATCTATTGGTGTGGGTGGGTGATCAGTTTGCTTGCAAGGGGCAGGTTAGGGGCTGATTGATGGGTGGCAGTGACAGCGGGTGATTGATGGGTGGCAGTGACAGGGGGTGATTGATGGGTGGCAGTGACAGGGGGTGATTGATGGGTGGCAGTGACAGGGGGTGATTGATGGGTGATAGGTGATTGGCAGGTGATTGACAGGTGATCAGTGGGTTATTACAGGGAAGGACAGATGTAAATATTGCACTGGCGAATTGATAAGGGGGGGTCTGAGGGCAATCTGAGCGTGTAGGCGGGTGATTGGGTGCCCGCAAGGGGCAGATTAGGGTCTGATCTGATAGGTAACAGTGACAGGTGGTGATAGGTGGTGATTCATGGGTGATTCATGGGTAATTAGTGGGTGTTTAGAGAAGATAACAGATGTAAACTATACATTTGGGAGGTAATCTGACGGCGGGTTTGCGGGCGATCTAATGGTGTGGGTGGGTGATCAGATTGCCCGCAAGGGGCAGGTTAGGGGCTGATTGATGGGTGGCAGTGACGGGGTGACAGGGGGTGATTGATGGGTGATAGGTGATTGGCAGGTGATTGACAGGTGATCAGTGGGTTATTACAGGGAAGAACAGATGTAATTAATGCACTGGTGAATTGATAAGGGGGGGGGGGGGGGTCAGAGGGCAATCTGAGCGTGTGGGCGGGTGATTGGGTGCCCGCAAGGGGCAGATTAGGGTCTGATCTGATAGGTAAAAGTGACAGGTGGTGATAGGGGGTGATTGATGGGTAATTAGTGGGTGTTTAGAGGAGAGAATAGATGTAAACAATGGATTTGGGAGGTGATCTGATGTCGGATCTGTGGGCGATCTATTGGTGTGGGGGGGTGATCAGATTGCCCGCAAGGGGCAGGTTAGGGGCTGATTGATGGGTGGCAGTGACAGGGGGTGATTGACGGGTGATTGACAGGTGATCAGGGGGATAGATGCATACAGTAAACAGGGGGGGGGGGGGGTCTGGGGAGAATCTGAGGGGTGGGGGGTGATCAGGAGGGGGCAGGGAGCAGGGGGGGGATAAAAAAAAAAAAGCGTTGACAGATAGTGACAGGGAGTGATTGATGGGTGATTAGGGGGGTGATTGGGTGCAAACAGGGGTCTGGGGGGTGGGCAGGGGGGGGGGGGGTCTGATGGGTGCTGTGGGCGATCTGGGGCAGGGGGGGGAAGAAATCGGTGTGCTTGGGTGCAGACTAGGGTGGCTGCAGCCTGCCCTGGTGGTCCCTCGGACACTGGGACCACCAGGGCAGGAGGCAGCCTGTATAATACACTTTGTAAACATTACAAAGTGTATTATACACTTTGTATGCGGCGATCGCGGGGTTAACATCCCGCCGGCGCTTCCGTATAGCCGGCGGGATGTTGCGGCGGGCGAGCGGTGACAGGCGCCGGCGGAGGATCGCGTCACGGATGACGCGATCGCTCCGCCCATGCCCTTAGAAGGACCGCCGCCTCTGTGGGTGAGCCGGTCCTTCAGGGCTCCACTTCCCGGCCGCCGCTGTGCGTTAGGCGGTCGGGAAGTGGTTAAGTTACATTAGTTATGTTAATTAAAATAGATAGGTAATATAATCTCTTACCCATCCTGTTTTAAAAGAACAGGCAAATGTTTGTGATTTCATGAGGGCAGCCATCTTTTTGGTTGAAAGGAGGTGATGGAGCATGAGCCACACTTCCAACTGTCCTGTGTCCTGATCACCCTTCCCAGTTGCTAGGCAACAAGAACATCAGAAATCCCATCATGCTTTGCACAGCACCAGGGGAAAAAAAGTTTTCTTTGATGGGGTGGAGCTTAGCTAAAAATTCAGCTAAAAATTAGACTTCAGTAAGAAAAGCAAAGTTCTGATGCTGTGAAACACCAAGCCTTTTCAGTGCTGCTGAGTAGATTTTAGTCTGGAGGTTCACTTTAAGAAATGACAGTTTGATACAATGTAAAGTAGCCAGGGTACAGCTTCTGTAACAGTGTAAATTTTGCCATCAAAATAACTCAACACACGGCCATTGATGTCTAAACCATTGGCAACAAAACTGAGTGCAACCAGAGTACACCCCTTAGTAAATGTCAAAATGTAAATGTTTTGTGTGCCCACCATTATTCTCCAGCATTACCTTAACTATTTGGGCATGGATTTCACTAGAACTTCACATGTTGCCATTGGAATTCTCTTCTGCTCCTCCATGATGAACCTGGTGGATGTTAAAGACCTTGCTTCTCCATCTAACGTTTGAGGATGCCCAAAAGATGCTCAATAGGATTCAGGTCTGGACACATACTTGCCCACTCCAGCACCTTTTACCCTCAGTTGCTTTAGCAACTTTGGCTATGTTTTCTACCCTCTATTTTTGTACGATGGTCCTATAATAAAGGTATTTTTCATCAACCATTGGGTGTGGACTCTTCTCTCGATAACAAAGCTACAACCTGGCAGAGGGCAAAAACTGCAAACTCATTTGAATGTCTCTCAACCACCGTAGGCTGACATTGTGTGACTTTTAAATACAGTGGCATACTGACAGAGCTGGGACAAGGTCCTCCAGCACCCAAGGCTTAGACACCAAAGTGTTACCCCTCCATCCCTCTCACCCTAGCCGTCACAAACTGATTGCTATTAGACTAAGAGCTGCTCCAGGGCCCCCAACAGCTCTCTTGTTATCTGGCTTGCATCCTTGTATCCCCTTTTTTATTTCTCTCTGCTTAAAATACAATAGGGGAATGATAGCTAAGTGAGTTGTGTGCCCAGAGGCTGGAGCCACTCTCCCCTCTGCCTCAGCCCGGCCCTGCATACTGAGACTGAAGTGAAGTACACCACAAGAACAATTCAAAACAGACTCCTACAGGCAGGGCTAAAATCATGCAAAACTAAAAAAAAAGAAGCCCTTAATGTGAACCCAAGGTGAGAGTGATATGTAGGCTTCCATTTTTATTTTCTTTGAGTGTAGAAACACACTAGGCAGAATCGCATATGCGTTTTCCACTATGTGCTTTGGAAAATGCATATGCGATTCTGCCTAGTGTGTTCCTATCCTTACGCAGTACCAGTTGCCTGGTTATCCTGCTGATCCTCTGCCTCTAATACTTTTAGCCATAGGCCCTGACAAGCATATGCTGATCAGATGTTTCTGACAATATTGTCAGAACTGACAAGATTAGCTGCATGCTTGTTTCTGGTGTGATTCGGACACTGCTACTGCAGCCAAATAGATCAACAGGGCTGCAAGGCAACTGGTAATGTTTAAAAGGAAATAAATATGGCAGCCTCCATATCACCCTCATGTCAGGTTCACTTTAATCAGTGAGGGCTGAGAGGAGCAGGGAGATTCTGGTGAAGAGGCAGAGCTACCGTGCATAGCTCTGCCTCTACCTAGAATCGACACCTGCGACCACAGAAGTCGTAGAATCTGTTTAGGGCATTTCTGGGGGAAATAATCCTTGTTCTGCCACGGGGATGTGGGAAAACAAACTTGATGTTAATGGTGAAGATGCTTGCACAAGAAAAAAAGGCAAAACAAATCCGCTTCAGCGTCTCTTTAAAGAGTCTGAAGCGAGAATAAATCTCGCTTCAGACCTCATAGATAGCAGGGGCATGTGTGCCCCTGCTAAAACGTCGCTATCCGCCGCTATCCCGCGGCTTAACGGGGGTCCCTTCACCCCCAAATCCCCTCCGTGCAGCCGGGGAGCGCTTCCGCATTGGGGCAGGGCTAACCGCCGCAGCCCTGCCTCATGCGTGTCTATCAGACGTGTACCTCCGCCTCTCCCCCGCCCCTCTCAGTCTTCCTTCACTGAGGGGCGGGGGAGAGGCGGCGATGCGCGTCTGATAGACGCGACTAGAGGCAGGGCTGCAGTAGTTAGCCCTGCCTCCAGGAAGAAAAAATTCACGACCAAGTTTATGACCAAGTTTTGCGGGGATGGGTTTGGGGGTGAAGGGACCCCCGTTTAGCCGCGGGATGGCGGCGTTTTAGCAGGGGCACACATGCCCCTGCTAACTATGAGCTCTGAAGCGAGATTTATTCTCGCTTCAGAGTCTCTTTAACCTATTTTGGTTCCTGGACGTAGAAACTACGTCCAGGAACCATGCGCGCTGTTATAATTTAAGTAGGCCTCAGTTATTTGGACTGAGTTAGTCAAAAAGGCTTGGGGAGCAGACCTGCCCTTTAAGGGGATTTTCTCTTAGATAGAAAATCTTCAGTTCTGTCAGAACTAGAACATACCAAGAAGCTGTTCTATGGACAAGGCCACAGGTCTCCCTAACCTGGGGATGTACACCACTAGAACAATAAACATCAGCCATATTTATTAAACACCACATTCTTGTATGTATGTCAAAAGCCGCATTTATTATTATTATTTATTATTATTATTGTATTTATAAAGCGCCAACATATTGCGCAGCGCTGAATATTCGAGTAGGTGTGTATGATGACACCACGAGTGGGACCACCAATAGTCTGATTTAGGGGATGGCGAAGATGATGTCATATTTAACTCTTTCTAGTCGGTATTAAAGCCCGAGTGAGCGATGGGAGCTCACTCTGCTTCTTACTTTCACACTAGCTCGCAATGCTGACTGGGACCTCTAAGTATGTTCATTCCTTTCTGTAATCTGATATAATGTATGCTGTACATAGGTAGTCTAGTGTAACGTAGGTTAGAAAGAAGGTACCTGATTGACTTCAGCAGGAAGTTTAATCAAGAAGCTTGTAACGCAACATGAAGATTGGCGTGGATAGGATATGATGAACTGTATCTATCTGTATTTCTGTTTTCTGAATAAACTCCGTAAACATTGAAGAAGCCTGAGAAAAGTCTATCTCCTGCTTGCTGTGTTGAGAGTCAAGTTATCTCACAATCTGTGAGACGCAACTATAAGAAGTTGATGGTGTCGAAGCAAGGTGATTTAGAACAGTTTCTAACAATGGTGCCGATGAACCCTTCGCCTAGCAAAACAGGCAGACGGGGCCAGGGGCTGAAGAAGTTTTCAAGATATTCAACAGCGACACAGGCGGAATAGACGCGGACTGGAAAAGCTTATCAAGCTGATAAGTGGTGTGTGCGTGAGCCAAGCACACGGGCTGCAATTCGAGGGAATCAGCGGCGAAACTCTTGGACGTTAAACTTTAACTGCAGGTGCACGGCAGTTAACAGCCTAAATTGGATCGGAAGGGACCCTCTGATGGCCAGCTGGCAACTTGCTGCGAGAGGTCGATCCGCTGTGGGGAAGTGGGAGCCCCCCAGAAGTTCCGGGGTCCAAACAGTTTCGTGGAGAACAGTTGCGGAAAGCTGATGAATTGCCAAGTGTCCGCTGATCAGGCAAGTATAGTTTACGTTGTTATATTGCATTATCTTTATTGTACAAGGAGATGATAATGTGTTCTGTGTTTTGTGTTAATTGCAGTTTGGAGTCTGCGTATTTCTTTAGCTTCGGTGTAAAGCATACATAGGACTGGATTTAATGTTCCTGTGGTGTATGTTACAGCTTATATAGTGGTTATATCCACATTTGTCACGGGCTTGTTTGTTTCGCGGGTCACAAGTTGACTGTTTTTTTTTTTTCTTTCCTCCTTCGCGTTCTGTTGGTAGGCTGTATACAAGTTTTTTTCTCTTCTCTCTCTCTGTTTTTTTTTTGTTTTTCTCTCCCCCTGCCCAGAGACTGGGAAGGATGCCAGATGTGTGTGTGTGTGTGTGTGTGGGGGGGGGGGGGGGGGGTCGGTCCCCCGCGGCAGAAAGAAGCCAGCAGTGTTTCAGTCTGTTAGTAGTGGATGAGGGGGAGAGAGGAGGGGAGACTAGTAGACAGAAGAGGGAGTGTGAGACAGTTGTGAGCCATGAGGTTTAGAAGGATGTTTTTTTCTTCGGGGAGCTGGGGAGACAGGAATGCACAGCCATGTCTCTGGGTCGCTGTAAAAGTAAGTTATAGCTACAGCTGAGATAATGGGTGAAGTGCGACTGTACTCTGGCGCGTTCTTTCCGGGCAGCATGTTTGTTTCCCTGTCCATAGGGGTGTTTGTGAGATGTTCTGCAAGCTTCTCTCGTTCCAGTCAGACCTGCTAAAATGTTTTTAAATGTCTGCATATGTTTAATGTTGTTTGGTCAGTTTCGGCTGCTAAATGTTCATTTCAGAAGAAGTTTCTAGCTGGGATGGTAACAGTTAAAGTGGTTTAGAGTTCACAGCACGCTCTAGTGGGTCTGAGCTATGTCTGTGTTAATCAGATAGTTGTGAAGAGAGAGAGCTTTCCACGTCCCTGGGTGATACTACGATGTATAGTATTTAGAATTGCAGCTGGGACAAGTTTTTTTTTCTCCGGTTTTGAAGACAGTGTGTGTGGCGGAATGCTGATTTTTTTTGCACTGTGTATCGATGCTATGTGTAACTATGCATGAAATGTTTGTTCTGTTGTTTTTGTTTTACTCCTAAAGTGTATAGGATCAAGAGGTTGCTACGGGAGATTGATAGCAGCCATTTTAGCTGGCAGTCCAGGACTCAAAATGGCGGCATAGGGGAGGGCCCGCCCCCAAGAGTCATGGCTCCCACACGTCATGGCAGGGGGGGAGAAGGGGCTGGGGGATCCACGTCACGTCAGCCTGTGCTCGCGGCTCAGGGCAGAGCAGCTGAAAGGAAGGGGGGTAGAAATAATGAGACATTCTACTGAGTATCTCGGATCCCGAATATTTCCCCATAGCCTGGGTCCAGGGATAGGAATGCCAGGATACGTGCACCAAGCAGTTGCTGTGAGTCTAGCTTGGTCACGGATAGGAAATGTTTCCCAGCTAGGTGCAGGGAGACAAGGAACAGCGCAGATCAGGAAAGGGTCTGTACTGAGTTGCTTATGGGATTATTCCTTTAAGTGAGGCACCTTACCGGGTGGTGCAGCATGAGTTCCCAATAGAGAAAAGAGGGGACAGTGCATCAAGGGGGTGCCAGAGTTGGAAAAAAAGGGAGTTGACCAATCCAGGTATCCGTCGCCGCTGCTGCAGAGCGGTAACGTTTTTTTTCCGTTTTTTGTCGTGGACAGGTCCAGAGTTTGACTAAGAGGTCTATGCTGGGCTGGGGCTGTTTTTTTGTGCATTTTTTTCCGTCCACTGATTGGTCAAATATGTTTTTTCCCAGCTCCTATCAAGTGTAGCACAAAGAACAAGAACTGACAGCAGTTCATGGGGCAATTATAGAAATGAAAGAATTGCCATTTACAGAGTGACAGTGTATCAGTACGGTGTTTGCCATATGGCTACCTACCACGTGGGCATTCAGGGATCTGCATACAGGCATGTGACCCTGGTATGCTTAGCCCTGCTCCCTGTGTAGTTTCAGTGCAAAGTGCTCCTTCCTACAGGGAGGCAGCCATTTTTTTGTGTAGTATGGGGGGTAGTAGCATGGCAAACCTTGGTCAGAGGGTACAACACACAGAACTTCTAGCAGAGCTGGTATCGTAATGAGGTTCTAGATAAGTAAATGTGAAAATGAGTAAGAGCGTTGCAGGCTCACCTGCAAAGCAGCAACAAGTGTGGCATCCGTAATCTGTGCATGCGACGGCCGTGCATGGACAGATAGGGGGGGATGTGGAGGGAGCTTGCAATGAGGTGAGAGCTTCCAAAGGTGAAGTCCGCGGGAGCATATTTTACACAGGTAAGTACTTCGGATAGTACTTAGGTAGGGGAGAGAGGTTTAACTCCAATCTACCAAAAAGAGTAAACCGAGTTCATGAGAACCATAAAGCAACGAGATCAATTACGGTATATATTGATCAATTTAAAGTGTACAGAGTACAAGCCGCAGGGCGAATCCCAAATCATTAATAAGAATTGATTTGTTTGTATTTCGATTTCAGGAGTTTGGCAATATGGACTCGAGTTAGCTGCAGTGCTGGCAGGCAGCAAAGATGGAGATGTCAGTCGGATAAGCGAAAGGTTCCAGATGCCAATCTGAGGTTGGAGAATAGCGAGATTCCTGAAATTGGAAAGAGACTAAAACACGAGATTCCTGAAATTGGAAAGAGACTAAAACACGAGATTCCTGAAATTGGAAAGAGACTAAAACACGAGATTCCTGAGATCGGAAAACGACTAAAAAAAACTGACTGAGCAAAGCATAGTGCAAATTGCTAATGTTTTTCTTTCCCAAGGTGGTGCTTTTATAATGAAGAGTACCGTGCTGATAGTGATCCTAGGTTGCCATTTCGTCCTAGGAGAACGAAGAGAGGACATTCTCATGTATAATAAGGGGTTAATGAGAACACAAGTGCCAGGTGCAGACAAATTTCATGGCACAATGTGGGTGAAAGGTCTGAAAGGTCAGGTGTGCTGGAAGGGTGACGTGAACGGCAGTGTAAACCTGCTATTGAATGTCACACTCCCAGAATCGATGCACCGATCCAAAGTTTTGTTAAAAGGTACATTGCATTACAATGGGTACATGCAAAAGGTGGAGTGTGTGATTCAGGGGTACCTTGTCTTGGTTATGCAGAGTGAGATGGTTCCAGATTGGAGAGGAACGAGCAGGAGGCGTCAATTCTCCTACCAGAGAGACGCAGGGGACAACATCACACTCTGGAACTACCAACAGAGAGTGCCTCTGAAACAACTATACACACGTAAAGGCTGGAAAGCCGAGGGTTGGTGGTTCTCAAAACAAGAAGTAAAAATCGAGATCCAGCCACAGTCTCAGGGGACCAAGAGGGTGGGGAGAGCAATCCCGAGCAGGGGAGGGTCCACACAGGTAACATCCTCACTACAGGGGTCACAACATGAGACGATATTACACAGTCCATATGCAGCCGCTTATCCTCATGCTAGTTGGGTAAGTGAAGAGGTACTCTTAATTGAAAGATGGCAGAGAGTACAGTCTTCCCGACCTCAGGTACATATTGTGCCTCAGGACATAGAAGGGATGACAGAGGTCATTCAACAATTAGGCACATTGGGACAACAGAATGTGGGTACCCAACACCATCTGAACTTGGTTTTGGAACAGTTAACGCACAACACCTATAGAGTTCAGAGGTACACTCAAAGGCACATTCAAATAATTCTTCAGAAGATGATTGAACATGCTAGGGGTACTGCATGGGAGACAGCATGCCTGTCAATGCAGACCGAGTTAACAGCAGATTTTAAGATAATGGCTCAAGCCTTATCAGAAGGTAAAACTCCTTTACAGCTGAGACTTGACAAGGAGCGATTTGTCGATTTTCCGGGGGAAGGATCTTTTGCATGGAGGCACCGAGAGGTGTGGATAAACAAATGGATGGGGTGCGACAATTTTTTATGCACCGCTACTTCCTTAGTTCCTACCGGTGGAGAAACTCAGGTAGTTTTTCCAGTAGTATCCCTGGGTACACCTGTTTCCTCAACACATGTCTTACACTATGACCTGAGGGGTCAACGGTTTTTGGTGCTAGACGGGGAGGTGAAACAAGTAGATTTGTCATCATGCTGGCAATTCTCAGAGAGGTACCTGTGTTTGCCGGGGCAAGTCCGATTTAGTGAGGAAGCCTGCTGGCTTAACCTCCCTGGCGTTCTATTTCCCCAGGATTTCCGTGCAAAAAGTGGTTCAATTAATTTCCAATAATTGTCAACCTTTTTTTTTTTTTTTGCAATCATTTTTTTTTAAATATTGAATTCAGGTTATTGTATTGAATTCAACTAAAAAAAAGTGTTTACTGTGAGATGTTGATGACACTGTGTGACCCTGGTGTCATCAACGCTGATCGCCGGGGGACATGAAGCAAAATCTGCCAAGGGACATGGAAGAAGGCACCGAGGAAGCTATCAGAGGTACGCAACGAGGGATCAGCACGCCAATGGTGAATATAAGACCCAGATGTGTAGCCAGGTGTATAGTTTTGCCAGATGTATAGGTAGGCAGATATTTTACCAAATGTATAGGTAGGCAGATATTTAGCCAGAGGTATAGGTAGCCAGATGTTTTACCAGACGTATAGGTAGCCAGTTATTTAGCCAGATGTATAGGTAGCCAGGTGTCCCCCCTCGCCCCCCCCGATCCCCCACCCCCCAGTCTCCTCCAGCCCCGATTTACTAACCCGAGGGCTGTCTCCTGCGGTGGCTTCTGTGCAGGGGAGGGGGGGGGATTCCTCTTCCTTGTGGGCTGGTGGCTGGTCGGGGATTCCCCCTTCTGCGCAGGGGGGGGGGGAGATCCCCCTTCTATGCGGGCTGGTGGCCGGGTGTCTCCTTTCTGCGCAGGGGGGGAGATTCCCCTTCTATGTGGGCTGGTGGCCGGGTGTCTCCCTTCTGCGCAGGGGGGGGGGGAGATCCCCCTTCTATGTGGGCTGGTGGCCGGGTGTCTCCCTTCTGCGCAGGGTGGGGGGGAGATCCCCCTTCTATGTGGGCTGGTGGCCGGGTGTCTCCCTTCTGTGCATGGGGGGAGATCCCCCTTCTATGCGGGCTGGTGGCCGGGTGTCTCCCTTCTGTGCAGGGGGGGAGATCCCCCTTCTATGCGGGCTGGTGGCCGGGTGTCTCCCTTCTGCGCAGGGGGGGGGGAGATCCCCCTTCTATGCGGGCTGTTCGGGGACTCCCCCTTCTGTGTGTGGGGACGTCACCAAGCCGCGTACTGTAATTACACAGACCGGGACTTCAGCGATGGAGGAGGAGGGTGCCAATCGCGGCCAGCGCAGGAGACAGCCCTCGGGTGAGTAGTGTAGGGCTGGATACCGGGGAGGATAGGAGATCAGGAGGGGGGAGGGTACGGGGGGACGCACGTGGGATGCGGAGGGAGGAAGAGGGAAGAGCCACCCCCAGCCAGCCCGCACAGAAGGGGACCCCCCCACACATAGAAGGGGGAGTCCCCGAACAGCCCGCATAGAAGGGGGATCTCCCCCCCCCTGCGCAGAAGGGAGACACCCGGCCACCAGCCCGCATAGGAGGGGGATCTCCCCCCCCCTTCGCAGAAGGGAGACACCCGGCCACCAGCCCGCATAGAAGGGGGATCTCCCCCCCCCCTGCACAGAAGGGAGACACCCGGCCACCAGCCCGCATAGAAGGGGGTTCTCCCCCCCTGCACAGAATGGAGACACCCGGCCACCAGCCCGCATAGAAGGGGGATCACCCCCCCTGCACAGAAGGGAGACACCCGGCCACCAGCCCGCATAGAAGGGGGATCTCCCCCCCTGCACAGAAGGGAGACACCCGGCCACCAGCCCACATAGAAGGGGGATCTCCCCACCTGCACAGAAGGGAGACACCCGGCCACCCCCTCCGCACAGAAGGGGGAATCCCTGCCCGCACGCACATTCTCTGCCCGCCGGCTGCACAGGGATTCCCCAGAGTGGCTGGATGCTAGTTCTGCACGCTGGGGGTAGCACAGATCGCTACCCACAGCGTGCTGACAGGCATCCAGCCACTCTGGGGAATCCCTCTGATGAGGGAAAAGTGGAGCCGGCGGTGCAGAGAAACAGGAAATCTCCCTGGCAGTATTGACGAGCCCAGCTCGTCATTACCACTTTCAGCATGTTTCTGCTGGACGAGCCAGGCTCGTCATTACCTCCAGGGTGGTTAATAACACAGAGTGCGCAGCTGCCATCCAAAATATCCCTCCTAATGCCAAACCAATATCTCCGGTGGCTGAAGGAAAAGTGTGTTTTTTAAACATGAGGTCTAATGACACATTCATTGTACATTTTCATAATTGTTCCAATAGGGTTGGTCTTTTAAGGGGAACATATTGTGTGAGCGGAGATCCCATACGGATCAAGTCATCCAGGTTTGACTACGTGATTCCTCAAATTGTTAGGAGAACTCTAAAGTTCAAAGCTCAACAGGAGGTGCCCATCCTGAGGGATAACACGCCATGGGACAAATGGGTACAGGTTTTGACACAAGATCACACTTGTTAAAACGGTTAAACAAACAGAACACTAAATTAGAGGTGATATTTCGTCATGATCAAGGTGATCTTAAAGAGGTTGAACACAAATATAATCAGGTGAGTTCTGTTAGAATTTAAGTAGGCCTCAGTTACTTGGCCTGAGTTTTATGTAAAAGGATTGTCCACAGTGTATACCTTTAAAATAAATAGAGTTTTTTGTGATGCAGGCAGAGGCATCTCAGGGTCTGCGTGTAGCAGAGGATACACGAAGATACTGAGAACATGTTCCTAAAAGAAGGCCATCGGCCTACTCTGACCTCAACACGTACACCACAGGAACAGTAAACATCGGCCATATTTACTAAATACCAAATTCCTTGTAAGTGGGGCAGAAGCATCATTGAATATTAATCGAGTAGGTGTGTATGATGACACCACGAGGGGGTCCACCAATAGTTTGATCTAGGGGATGGCGAAGATGAGATCACAGTTAACTCTTTCCTAGTCGGTATTAATAGCCGGACGAGCTGAAAAAGGGAGCTCTCTCTCTGATTCCTGCTATGCTTCAATACTGACTGGGACATCTAAGTATGTCATTCCTTTCTGTAATCTGATATAATGTATGCTGTACATAGGTAGTCTAGTGTAACGTAGAGTAGGCAAAAGAAGACCTGATTGACTCCAGCAGGGAGTTAACCAAGAAGCTGTAACGCCAAGGATTGAAACATGAAGATTGGCTTTGCTAGGGTGTGTATATATCTGTATATCTGTTTCATGAATAAACTCCTTAAACGTTGAAGAAGCCTGAGAAAGTCTATCTCCTGCTTGCTGTGTGAGAGTCAAGTTATCTCACAGTCTGTGAGACGCAGCTATAAGAAGTTGCTGGTGCCGGAGCAAAAGGTGGTTATTACAATTGGTGCCGTGAACCCAGCTGCGCTGTCTAGCAGAAAAGGCAGGCAAGGACCGGGCCAGATGTCAGTCTGTTATCTAGTTTTCAAGATATTCCACAGCGACACAAGCGGAGTTGACGCGGACTGGAATGCTTATCAAGAGGATAAGTGGTGTGTGGGAGGCCGCTAGAGAGGCCAACACACGGACTGCAATCCGAGTGATGATCAGCGGCGAGTCATGGACCTGTTTTATTTGGATTGTGATGTACACGCAATCTAGCCGAACAAAGGATTCCGTGGTGAGGTATCCCAGGCAGAGGTTTCGAGCAAGTTACCTTCGGGACCAGAGAATCCGCTGAGAGAACGCTCAGTAAACGCTCACCAAGGTCCATCGACTCATGGAAAGAACTTGCCGTCAGCTGATCGAATTGGAAGTCGGTACAAGTCTGTAGAGCCAGGCAAGTATAGTGTTTCATTTGTTTAATTCTAATGCAAGTGTTTTGGTATTACATGTTGACAGTTTGTTCCAGCAGTGTTTTCTCTCTAAATTTTCAAGTGTGTGTTTTTACTGGCTTTTTTTTTTTCTCTCTCGGGTTGTGCTAGTGGCTGCTGCGTGCAGTTTCAGGTTTTTTTTTTCTTTCTCTTTCTCACAGCGTGAGGCTGGGAGGTTTGCCAGATATGGGTGTCCCCCGCAGGAGAGATAAGGGGGGGCTAAGGCTTTCGAGTTGGAGAGGAGAAGGAGAGGGAGGGAAGAGAGAGGAGACTGGTTGTGAGAAAAGTGAGAGAGAGATAGCTGTGCGTTATTAGAACAGTTTATGACAGTGGCACTGTGTTAGCTATTGGAAGTATTTTTTATTTTCTTCTCGGGGAGCAATACAGATGCATGCAGCACACGTCCCTGGGTCGCTTTGAAGGTATGCAACAGTTAGAGTCACAGCTGAGATAGTGGGTGGTGCTACTGTATGGGGCTCGGACATAGGTTTTTTTTTTTTTGGGAGATGTTCTGCAGGGTAGAGTCTGTGGTTCAGAGATAAGAGACTCCACGGTGGAATTTCTGGTATTTCTCTTTTGGGATGTTTTTCCATCCGAGAGTGTATAGAGCGGTATGCTAAGCTTGGGGAAGAGCTTTTTCTGCTGAAATGTTTAGTGTGCATATACATTGTATGTATGTTCTGTTTTTTCTCCTAATGTGTTTAGGATTAAGAGGTTGCTACGGGAGATTGATAGCAGCCATCTTGGCTGGCATGCCATGATTCAACATGGCGTCGGGTTTCTGAGAAAGCCACTCCCATCTGCATGATGTATCAGGAGGGGAGGGGGCGGGAAGCGCCCACTGATAGGCACGCCCCGATGGCAGGGGGGAGGATGTGCTGGGGGGATTCCACGTCCCATGTCACAGCTGTGCACAAGGCGCCGTGCACGGAAGCAGCTGGTGGGAGGGGGGTCCAGAGTGGGGACAGTAAAGAGATTCTACTGAGTTTCTTGGCTTCCAGATGATTTCCTCAGAAGAAGTCTGGACACAGGGAGTGTCCGCATACGTGAGCCAAGCAAGTTGCAGGCTCACGGATAGGAAGTGTTTCCCAGCTAGGAAAACACGTATAAGTCAGATAGTCCCCAGGGAGTGATTTGCAAGTGCTGCGCAGATCAGGGAAGTATCTGTACTGGGTTGCTTATGGGATTATTCCTTTAAGTGAGGCACCTTAAAGTGCGGTGCAGCATGTGTTCCCCATAGAGATAGGGGGACAGTGCATAGTTGGAGAGGGGGAAAGGAAAAGAGAGAAAGAAAGGAGTTGACCAATCCAGGTGTACTCGCGGCGACTGCAGAGTGTTTGTTTCGGGGGTTTTTTTTGTGTCAGGGACAGGACCAGAGATTGACAAAGATGTCATTGCTGGGCTGTTAGCGTGTTTTTCCTCGCCCACCGATTGGTCATAAATATATATTTTTTTTTTCTCTCTTCTTTTCTCCAGCTCTGATTCAGTTTAACACAGAACAGAACTGGTAGCAGTTCATGGGGCAATTATACAGATGATAGAATTGCCATTTACAGAGTGACAGTGTATCAGTACGGTATCTGCCATGCGGCTACCTACCAAGTGGGCATTCAGGGATCTGCATACAGGCATTTGACGCTGGAATGCTTAGCCCTGCACCCTGTGTAGTTTAAGTGCAGAGTGCTCCTTCCTACAGGGAGGCGGCCGTTTTTTTTTGGTAGTATGAGGGTAGTGGCGCGGCAAACATTGGTCAGAGGGTACAACACACAGAACTTCTAGCAGAGCTGGTATCGCAATGAAGTTCTAGGTAAGTAAATGCGAAAATTAGTAAGAGCATTGCAGGCTCACCTGCAAAGCAGCAACAGGTGTGTGGCATCCGTACTCTGTGCATACGACGGCCGCGTATGTACAGAAGGGGGGGTGTGGTGAGAGCTTGCAATGAGGTGAGAGCTTCCAAAGGTGAAGTCCGCGGGAGCATATTTTAAACAGGTAAGTACTGAGGATAGTACTTAGGTAGGGGAGAGAGGTTGTAACTCCAATCTACCAATAAGAGTAAACAGAGTTCATGAGAACCATAAAGCAATGAGATCAATTACGGCATATATTGATCAAGTTAAAGTGTACAGAGTACAAGCCGCAGTGCAAATCCCAAATCATTAATAAGAATTGATTTGTTTGTATTTCGATTTCAGGAGTTTGGCACTATGGACTCGAGACAGCTGCAGTGCAGGCAGCAAAGATGGAGATGTCAGTCGGATAAGCGAAAGGTTCCAGATGCCAATCTGAGGTTGGAGAACAACGAGATTCCTGAAAGTGGAAAGAGACTAAAACACGAGATTCCTGAAATTGGAAAGAGACTAAAACACGAGATTCCTGAGATCGGAAAACGTCTAAAAAAAACTGACTGAGCAAAGCATAGTGCAGATTGCTAATGTTTTTCTTTCCCAAGGTGGTGCTTTTATAATGAAGAGTACCGTGCTGATGGTGATCCTAGGTTGCCATTTCGTCCTAGGAGAACGAAGAGAGGACATTCTCATGTATAATAAGGGGTTAATGAGAATGCAAGGCCCAAGCATGTTAATGTTTGGTGACCAAGGTACTAATCCTTTCACACCTCCCTCCGCTTGGCACAGATAGACCAAGCAGGGATGGAGGAAAAGAGCACTTGTGCCAGGAGAAAACAAATTTCATGGCACAATGTGGGTGAAAGGTCTGAAGGGTCAGAGGTGCGGGCAGTATGAATTGAATGGCATTGTAAATCTGCTATTGAATGTCACACTCCCAGAATCGATGCACCGATCCAAAGTTTTGTTAAAAGGTACATTGCAGTACAATGGGTACATGCAAAAGGTGGAGTGTGTGATTCAGGGGTACCTTGTCTTGGTTATGCAGAGTGAGATGGTTCCAGATTGGAGAGGAACGAGCAGGAGGCGTCAATTCTCCTGCCGGAGAGACGCGGGGGACAACATCACACTCTGGAACTACCAACAGAGAGTGCCTCTGAACCAACTATACACACGTAAAGGCTGGAAAGCCGAGCAGTGGTGGTTCTCGAAACAAGAAGTAGAAAATTGAGAACGAGCCACATTTCCAGGTGATAAAGAGGGTGAGGAGAGCGGTCCCGGGGGAGGGAAAGCCAACCCAGGGAACCCCATTCACATTACACAGGTCACAACAGGGGCCGATATTACACAGTCCATATGCAGCCGCTTATCCTCATGCTAGTTGGGTAAGTGAAGAGGTACTCTTAATTGAAAGATTGCAGAGAGTACAGTCTTCCCAACCTCAGGTACATATTGTGCCTCAGGACATAAGGGGGGAAGAGGTCCAATCAGGACAGTTGGGGGACATATTTCGTCAGGGAGATGCTTAAAGATCCTGTCCAACTGAGATTGGACAAGGGGAGGTATATACATTTTTCTGGAGAAGGATCTTTTGCATGGAAGCTTGGAGATGTTTGGGTGAACAAATGGAAACGGTGCAACATTCCTTTAGGCACCGCCACTTCCTTAGTTCCCACCTCAACACATGTCTTACACCATGACCTGAGAGGTCAATCTTTTTTGGTGCTAGACGGGGAGGTGAAACGAGTAGAGTTGTCCTCATGCGGGCAATTCTCCCAGAGGTACCTGTGTTTGCCGGGGCAAGTCAAATTTAGTGAAGAAGCCTGCAGGCTCAATAACGCAGAATGCGAGGCTACCATTCAAAAGATCCACCCCGAAGCCCAACCAATAGTTCCGGTGGCTGAAGGAAAGGTTTGGTTTTTTAACATAAGGTCTAATGATACATGCAAGGTATATTCTCATAATTGTTCCGATAAGGGGGATTTTCCAAGGGGAACATATGGTGTGAGCGGAGATCCCATATGGATCCAGTCATCCAGGTGTGATGATGTTATTTCTCAAATTGTTAAGAGAACTCTTAAGGTCAAAGTTTCACGGGTAGTTCCCGTCCTAAAAGAGAACACGACATGGGACAAAGGGGAATAGGGTTTGATCCGAGACGACCACACGTTGTTACAACGGTTAAACAAACAGTACACTAAGTTAGAGGTGATCTTAACGAGTTAGAACACAAAAATAAGCAGGTGAGTTCCAGTCTGACCTGGTGGAAAAGTTTTCCGGTGATGTTCCAGGGACACTCGGACTGGGCCTCTGCAGTTCAAAAGTTCTTCCTACACCCACTGGTCATCTGGATGGGGATGACAACTTTAGGCATCATGATCCAGGTGAGGTTGCGTGTTAAAATTACGTAAAACAAATTAACCTGGTCAAGAGATTGGTGCCTCATAAACAATCTCCTGAACTAATATTTTCAAATTAAGGGATATACAGGGTTACGGGTATAGGTTTAGTAGTACCGGTGATGGAGCTGATTGTATAAAGGCGCTCTTTTAGAAGGCACCTGGCACTGCTCCGTTTTGTAACAACCAAACGAGTTTCACTTTTCTGTGGTCATGCAAGTTTGTGAGTGATACGCAAGTGACGCAAATGCTGAGCATGTGGTATAGAGGGACTTAGAAGTAGGGCATCCCCAGAGAGCCTGGTTACAGGAAGACCAAGAGGTCTGGCTCTCTCTCCCAGGGATAACCGCCTAGAGCAGAGAAGTTGTGTGAGCACGAACATCGAAAAGTGAAACATAAAGAAACGAAACCAGGTACTGTGGGGTTCAGAAGCGGGGATCTGCGCATCAAGCCATTTTAGGGGGGATTGTTAGAATTTAAGTAGGCCTCAGTTACTTGGCCTGAGTTTTATGTAAAAGGCTTGTCCGCAGTGTATGCCTTTAAAATAAATAGAGTTTTTTGTGATGCAGGCAGAGGCATCTCAGGGTCTGCGTGTAGCAGAGGATACACGCAGATACTGAGAACATGTTCCTAAAAGAAGGCCATCGGCCTACTCTGACCTCAACACGTACACCACAGGAACAGTAAACATCGGCCATATTTACTAAATACCAAATTCCTTGTAAGTGGGGCAGAAGCATCATTGAATATTAATCGAGTAGGTGTGTATGATGACACCACGAGGGGGTCCACCAATAGTTTGATCTAGGGGATGGCGAAGATGAGATCACAGTTAACTCTTTCCTAGTCGGTATTAATAGCCGGACGAGCTGAAAAAGGGAGCTCTCTCTCTGATTCCTGCTATGCTTCAATACTGACTGGGACATCTAAGTATGTCATTCCTTTCTGTAATCTGATATAATGTATGCTGTACATAGGTAGTCTAGTGTAACGTAGAGTAGGCAAAAGAAGACCTGATTGACTCCAGCAGGGAGTTAACCAAGAAGCTGTAACGCCAAGGATTGAAACATGAAGATTGGCTTTGCTAGGGTGTGTATATATCTGTATATCTGTTTCATGAATAAACTCCTTAAACGTTGAAGAAGCCTGAGAAAGTCTATCTCCTGCTTGCTGTGTGAGAGTCAAGTTATCTCACAGTCTGTGAGACGCAGCTATAAGAAGTTACTGGTGCCAGAGCAAAAGGTGGTTATTACAAGTTCCAGTCTGACCTGGTGGAAACGGTTTCTGGCAATATTCCAGGGACACTCGGACTGGGCCTCTGCAATTCAGAATTTCTTCCTACATCCACTGGTCGTAGTGATGGGGTGGCAATCTTGGGAATCATTATTCAGGTGAGTTTGTGTGTAAAATTACGCAAACAAATTAACACGGTCGAGAGATTGGTGCCTCATAAACAATCTCATGAACCAATATTTCCAAATTAAGGGATATACAGGGTTACGGGTATAGGTTTAGTAGTACCGGTGATGGAGCTGATTGTATAAAGGCTCTCTTTTAGAAGGCACCTGGCACTGCTCCATTGTGTAACAAACGAGTTTCACTTTTCTGTGGTCATGCAAGTTTGTGAGTGATACGCAAGTGACGCAAATGCTGAGCATGTGGTATAGAGGGACTTATAAGTAGGGCCTCCCCAGAGAGCCTGGTTACAGGAAGACCAAGAGGTCTTGCTCTCTCTCTTCCAGGGATAACCGCTTAGAGCAGAGAAGTTGTGTGAGCACGAACATCGAAAAGTGAAACATAAAGAAAAGAAACCAGGTACTGGTGGGTTCAGAAGCTGGGATCTGCGGGTCAAGCCTTTTTAGGGGGGATTGTTATAATTTAAGTAGGCCTCGGTTATTTGGACTGAGTTAGTCAAAAAGGCTTGGGGAGCAGACCTGCCCTTTAAGGGGATTTTCTCTTAGAGAGAAAATCTTCAGTTCTGTCAGAACTAGAACATACCAAGAAGCTGTTCTATGGACAAGGCCACAGGTCTCCCTGACCTGGGGATGTACACCACTAGAACAATAAACATCAGCCATATTTATTAAACACCACATTCTTGTATGTATGTCAAAAGCCGCATTGAATATTAATCGAGTAGGTGTGTATGATGACACCACGAGTGGGTCCACCAATAGTCTGATTTAGGGGATGGCGAAGATGATGTCATATTTAACTCTTTCTAGTCGGTATTAAAGCCCGAGTGAGCGATGGGAGCTCACTCTGCTTCTTACTTTCACACTAGCTCGCAATGCTGACTGGGACCTCTAAGTATGTTCATTCCTTTCTGTAATCTGATATAATGTATGCTGTACATAGGTGGTCTAGTGTAACGTAGGTTAGAAAGAAGGTACCTGATTGACTTCAGCAGGAAGTTTAATCAAGAAGCTTGTAACGCAACATGAAGATTGGCGTGGCTAGGATATGATGAACTGTATCTATCTGTATTTCTGTTTTCTGAATAAACTCCGTAAACATTGAAGAAGCCTGAGAAAAGTCTATCTCCTGCTTGCTGTGTTGAGAGTCAAGTTATCTCACAGTCTGTGAGACGCAACTATAAGAAGTTGATGGTGTCGAAGCAAGGTGATTTAGAACAGTTTCTAACACGCGCTACCGCGGGCGATCGCGCGTGTGCACGCTCCCGGCCCGCGGTTCGTTAGCCAGGCAATCAGTGAATCGGGCTATGGTGCCCGATCACTGATTGCTCTCTCCAGCTGAAAAAGTGACAGCTTCTCTCGGAAGCTGCGCCTTTTCTGGCTGTTACCTCCCCCATGCGTCGCTCTAAGCGTGTTACGCTTAGAGTGACGTCATGTAAACAAACTCATGGCCAAAAAGTAATACTACAACTAAAAGTTAAAAAAAAATGAAAATTAACACACATTTACATTATAAAGCTATTGTTTACCTCCCACCCTCCCAAACTACCCAAATAAAATGTTTACTATAAAAAAAAACGACATGTAAATATTTACCTAAGGGTCTAAACTTTTTAAATATCAATGTAAAGATGAAATATTTCTATATTTTTTTTATTTTAAACTTGTAAATAGTGATAGATGCAAAACGGAAAAAATGCACCTTTATTTACAAATAAAATATTGTCGCCATACATTGTGATAGGGACATAATTTTAACGGTGTAATAACCGGGACATATCGGCAAATACAATACGTGAGTTTTAATTATGGAGGCATGTATTATTTTAAAACTATAATGGCTGAAAACTGAGAAATAATCAATTTTTTCTGTTTTTTTTCTTATTCTTCCTGTTAAAATGCATTTACAGTAAAGTGGCTCTTAGCAAAATGTACCCCCCAAAGAAAGCCTAATTGGTGGCGGAAAAAACAAGATATAGATCAGTTCATTGTGATAAGTAGTGATAAAGTTATAGGCTAATGAATGGGAGGTGAACATTTCTCAAGTGAAAACAACGGAACGCGAATAGGTTAAAGAGTAACTGTCAGGCTGCAAAAGCTAATTTAAACCTCTATTCTCCTGTGTTAAACAGTTTAGAAGGAAGACAAAAAGGCAATACTGAAGTTAAAAAATCTCTCTTACTTTTGATGTGTGCTGAACAGCAAGGCTGTTAGACCCAAGCTCTTAAGAGGCCGAGAGGCCGCATACCATACTGCAAAGCATTCTGGGGCTGCTTTTTCCCACCTTTGGTCCTCCCCTCTGCTGCTAGTGAGAAGTTACAGGCTCATGTTACAACAGCGTGTAACGCAGTCCAGCTCACAGCACTGAAAAATCACAGGGCATATGTTCAGTTAGAGTATACTGCATGAGCCCGCTATTGTTCCGAGCCACATGGGTAATTAATATTCACTGCACAGTAGTGTTGTCTTTTTTCTAAATCGAATCATCAGGAAGCAGGGAGGACATGACGACACATTTGGCTTCATAGGAGACAGACAAACATGGAACCTGCCATGAGCTGTCAGGAGCATCATTCTCTGCAAATACTATATAAAAATTCTGTGAAATCCAAACGTGGACAGTGAAATGCATATGTAATGTAAGTACGGCCAGTCTTTAGCTACTGATATATGTGTTTTTTTCTCTGAGACCTTATACCTAACAGCTCCTCTTTAAGCACCTTAAACTATTATTTATTGTATTTATAAAGTGTCAACATATTACAGAGCCCTGCACAATAGATAAATGGGGTAACATACGTGGTAGGATTTACAAAGAGCTCACAACATAATAAGATCATACTAACATTTTTTGATAACAGTAGTTCAGTGTCTTGTGTAGTTCAATGGAGTCTGCTCTAGTCTGCAAGAGGGGTGTCAGACAGCGAGATAATTAAGCTGGAAACTAGGGGGAGGGCCCTGCCAGAGGCTTACAATCTCAAGGGTAGAGGTAGAAACAACAGGTGCATCTGTTGAGAGGGTGCCCATCAGACCGTATTATGGTACTGATGTGGGTGGGGTAGGCAAGCATAAAAAGGTGAGTCTTGAGGGCTTGTTTGAAGGTATTAAAGGTGGGAGTGAGTCTCATGGTTGGTGGGAGCAAGTTCCAGAGAGTGGGGAAAGCCCTAGTGAAGTCCTGCAATCATGCATGGGAGTGAGATATGTGCTATGCGAACAGGCGCAGGTCGTTGGAGGAACGGAGGGGATGGGCCGCTATGTGCCTTACATCAGCAAGTTCCAAAGCTTACACACATTTAAGGCACGTTGCCCAACTGGGATCAAGACTTGAGCCCAGGTGGCATTGCAGGGCCAAGGCTGCAAAGAGTTGTAGGTTAGCAACATGTTCTGTTGCTGTGCAGGGAGGAAAGGAGGAGGGCCAAGGAAGCAGCATGAAAGGATGTGTTACAGCGGGAGGGGTGAGTGGGGAAAATTTTGTTCTCTGCCAAACTGATCTTCCGGGCTGATTGATGGGCAAGGCAACTGGGGCTGCTGTACACGCACTAGATTCTCGACAGAGGTGGTCATTATCAGCTGCCTTGGATGAGTTCCATCTAGTGTGTGTACACAGCTTTAGCATTGTTTAGATTGCCACTATTCACACCATGGTGCACGATTCTCTTTAAGTACCCTTTAAAGAGGCACTATGGCAAAAAACTGTAAAGTAAAATTCATGTTTTTTTTTTTTTTCAAAAGCTCTCCTTAAAGTGCAACTGAATACTGCTAAAAAAATAAGAGTTTCACTTACCTGGGGCTTATGCCAGCCCCCTGCAGCCGACCTGTTCCTGGACCGATCCTCCGTTCCCCCACTGCGGCTCACTTTTTTTCCCATAATGGAGTTAGACTTCTAAATTGACATCCATTGTGCCCTGGCCACGAGTGTCCTAGTACATGCTCCTGTAGCCAGGAGCACCCTGTGCAGGCGCAGCACGAGAAAAGATCTACTCTACACTACGCGTCTGGCTACAGGAGCAGGAACAAGGAGGCACAGTGCACTTGAACTGCGCAAAGTGAAAGTGAGCCACGGCGTGGGACCAGAGCATCGGTGAGTGACTGCGTGCGAACAGGTCGGCTGCAGGGGGCTGGCAGAAGCCCCAGGTAAGTGAAACACTTATTATTTATTTTTTTAAAGCAGTTTTCAGTTCCGCTTTAAATGACAGTAGTTTAGTTTAGCTGCCAGAATTGGTGGTACAGAATTAGGCAGGCTGCCTGGCATTTTTCTAAACCTTCTTTCTAGGGAGTGCTTTTGAAACCATTAAAATTAACTTTCAGAATTATCCATGAGGAGATGGACTAATACAAAACCTGTTGGTAAGAGGTTCAGATTTGGAAGACTACAATACTTACTGTAATTGACAACTACACAGGAAGGAAACATTTACTCTGGGACAAATGTACATCTTATAAGTGTGTTCATAGTAATTTTTACAGATTTTAACCATAGTGCTACCTTAAAGGATGTCCACCAATTATAGCTATTAATATTAAAGTGTACCCGAGGTGGAGCAAAGTTGGGCAGATGAGACACAGAGGCATGTTCCCTGCTCCATAACATTCCCCTCCCCCACACTGCTCTCTGCCCTCCCCAGCACCGTGCTGTCACTCCCCGAAACTGGCCACAAACAGCTTTTTGGCAGGTAACGGGGAAGGGGCGTCCGTTGCAAAAGAGATGGGTGAGGTACATCTTTTCAAAAAGGTATATCTCTGGCATTAGGAACACCCCTTCCTTAGCTTATTGGCCATACACTGCCTATCTACCACCCATTCCCCGCCTCCCTGCACCCTACTCTGTGATGAGACTCACAGAGCTGCAGCGTCGTGGTGACCCCAGGGTTGCGGCCATTTAAAATTTTTTTTTTTACAAAATGAAACTGCGATTTTGAGGCATTACCACAGCAGGGAGCAGTGGTAATGTATGCTACCCGATCCGGCTAGCCCCCTGGATCAAGTAGTGCGGATTGTTTTATGTTATTTTACTGCCTTAGGTTTAGTAACAACGCCAAATACTGTATAGTTAAGTAAAAAATGCATTCATTTTAGCATTTGTGCAGTGCACTAGGTTGTTCTCTTTGTTTATATACATAATAGTGGCAAAATCTGTAATTGAGTATGCAGTTAAGTCAGGTGTCTGGGTGAGGTTCACTTTCTGCAAATAAATACCATCCAGTGTAATCATTTACCAGCTGTATTCTGCTCAGCTGTCGTCATAACCATATATTTCAGCTGTCAGGATGTATTTACACTCTTATTTTACAGCGTAATCCTGTGATGATAGAAAGGATAAGGTTACAAATCACTGACGTGATCTCCTTAGTGTTTAACTCTCCCCATATGGGGAGCCTGCATGCGGCAGTTTATAAGATGTAATTAATACATTGGTGCTGAGGTGGCTCTAGCAAAGCAAATCCATGTATTATTATTTCTCTGGTTGATCTTTTAGTATAACTAGTAGACTGTCCCAGCGTAATGGTACTTAATATACAGGTGTATCTGAAAACTAGTTTAAGGCCTCTTTCCCACTAAGACGTTGCGTTGGATGCGACGTTAAGGTCGCATAACGTGCCCCTAATGCAACGCACCATGCGTTGCATTAGGGGCACGTTATGCGACCTTAACGTCGTATTAGAGGACACGTGGTATTAGAGGACACTACATAGAGCCGCGTTCGTGATGCGTACTTTTTGACGTATGCGCCGGTGGAGACCACGTGAGCGGAACACTCCGCATTACGTGGTCCCGCCAGCCAATAAGCGGCAGCTCCAGGAAAGTGGATGTGAATATTAATTAGCCATGTGGCTGGGATCACTAGCGGACTCTCCCCTCCTCCTCGTGCACGGAAAAAACAACATTACTGAGCATGTGCACACAGTCTAACGCGGCTAATAACGTGTATAAAGTACTGCATGCAGTACTTTCACTTAACGTGCAGCGTTACAATGTAACGCAACGTGGGCACTGTGAACAGCCCATTGATTTTTCATTACTGTGCATTGGGCTGCGTTACAGGCTGCTCTAACGTGCGCCTGTAACGTCCCACTGTGAAAGCAGCCTTAGGGAAAACGGAGCCTTCTGAAACAGTTTATATTGCATATTTGCGCTGCTTCCTTTTCAACTATATATAAATTGTAAGTTGTGTTAACAAATGCAGCACGCTACAGAATACATCAAATAAAGAATTACTGTGCCTCATGCTGGGTTCACACATATATCTGTACTGATTCTTTCCATTCCTGTCAGTCCTGCATCAGTTTTCTATTTGTTTTACCAGACAATAATGGAACTGTATACTTTTTATGTGTGAACCTAGCCATAGAAAACTGATGCAAACTGACAGGACTGGAACGGAACTGTAAACATTTTATTTGTGAACCCAGCAGGGTGAAATCGCAGGTGTTTTGCCACAATGTGAAAATGCAACTAATGCTTTTCTGTGGGCCTGCTGCATTTTCATGGGAACATGTGCAATTCTGTATATTGTTTTAAAAATAAATACAAAATGCAGTAATTTTCCACACCACATTCAAGATTCAAGCACAAGCGATTTCTCATAGACATTCACTGGCTAATGTAAAAACAAAACAGAATAATGCATTCTATCACAGACAAAAGCACACGTTGTGCGGAAAAATCAGCATTTTATGCAGACAAAAGTGTAATCCCTCCCTTTAGACGATATGTAATTTGGCAGGAAGAAAGAAACGATAGCTGTACACACAGTGGTGTAGCTAAGGAGTTGTGGGCCCCGATGCAAGTTTTACAATGGGGCCCCCCCAAGCACTCTATACATAGCAATTGATACACAGCACCAAAACCTGCCAAGGACAACCACAGTGTCAGAGGTGCAAGAAGGGGATGGGAAACAGTGTGTTAATGATTACCACTATTCAAAGTATCTATAGAAGTGATTATTATGAGCACAGGACCAATAGAGAGCTAATACTGTAGTTGAGGGAGGGCCCTTTAGGGCCCCTCTGGCCCAAGGGCCCCGTTGCGGTGGCTACCTCTGCACCCCCTATTGCTACGCCCCTGTGTACACATGAATGTACTTGTAGAAAGTGACACTCTAAGGTACAATCAGTGCATTCTACTTTGACACCATAGTTAGTTGGGTTGAAAAAGACATTCGTCCATTAAGTTCAAACAGAAATTATGGCACTGTAGTGGCATAACGCTAACATTGGACTACACCCTGATATACAGTGGCTTGCAAAAGTATTTGGCCCCCTTGAAGTTTTACCACATTTTGTCACATTACTGCCACAAACATAAATCAATTTTATTGGAATTCCACGTGAAAGACCAATACAAAGTGGTGTACATGTGAGAAGTGGAACGAAAATCATACAGGATTCCAAACATTTTTAAAAAATAAATAACTGCAAAGTGGGGTGTGCGTAATTATTCAGCCATCTAAGTGAAAAAGGAATGCTCCATAGTGCATTACTGTATAATTGATTTTATTCGCAAGATAAAAATGTACTCACAAGATAAAAATGAATCTGTGCTTATCAGCGGGCAACCTCCGCTATGCGTACTCAACCTCAGCAGTGCGTACTCAATCGGACTTATGCTCGTCTCGCTAGGGGGTGGGCGGAGTTAGGTCCTGGCGTGCCTGTAGCGTCATTACGCGTATCGGCGCTCTGCGCCTTCGTCAGATGACGCCACAGGCATTGGCACGCCCCATATATTCACAGCCATCGCCTGGGTAACGGCGGCGGCTGTGTGCAGGTAAAATTATTGTATACGCATGACGTACGTCATGGGGATAGGGGTAGGGCGGGGATGCTGGTGGGAGGGCCTTATGGCGTAAATGTAAATAAGCTGGCCAGCATGCTTCAGACTACCCGCACAAGGATGTAAAATATTACATAATAAAATGCAAACATAAATAACAAATAGAAAAAAGAAATCCACATTAGCATATTAACATAACCATATGATTACACAATTCAATAAAATCCATTTCTGATCAACATAATAACATAATTACATAGGTAAACTTAGTTCTATAAAACCAATTCTGAATAAAACCATAAAAAATCTTGCACTAATACAAGCTCTATGGGAGTTTTTAGGACTCACATATTATGATTAGTCACAAAATTTTTATGAAGGAACAGTGCTTAATAGATCGCTATATAAAATCATTCTATTCATATGTAAGAAAGAAGATTGTTTGTGGGATCTACTATAAATAATTTAATGACACTAACAGAAGCAGCATATTATAGCTACCAATTACCAGGAGAGTATTTCCCATAACTGGAAGTTTATGACACGGAAGCATAAATGACATTCAATATACACTCCATCTGGTCTTAGTAATAGAAGTGATCAGCTGACCAATGAAGACGTATCAGGGAAAAGCAAATAACCAAAAGCCATACTGGACTGTCAGGGTTCCTTAAGACCAGCCTGTGATGTGGCCTGCGGCCACACGGCACACAAGCACTGGCAACCATGCGTCCTGTAGGGTCTTAATGCAAAGCAGAAGAGGATGGTGGCTAAAGGGTACACACAAAAGAATATATATATATATATATATATATATATATATATATATATATACTAAATGTAATACAGTCTATTCTAAGGATCTAAGGAGTACTCACCACCTCCTACTAGTGATTGTAGTATAGACGACTACTAGATATTATAGGGGATGGCTGCGAAGAGAGGGAAAAGGGGAAAAGACATAAAGGGTTAATAACCAATAGGAATGCATACACTATTATAGCTATTCACACTTAGCTTATAGAAATGTTGAAATCTCTAGACCCTCATTCAAACCTTTGGGTGAGAGAGAGTCCATCTTAAAAATCCAAAAAGTCTCTCTTTCGCACAATCTCTTGTATCTTTCCCCATGATGAAAGTCTTTAGATATTGTTTCTAGACCCATGATCTGAAGTGAGTCAACACTACCATTGTGGTGATCTTTAAAGTGTCGGGGAACACTGTGTTTATCATTTCTATCTAGAATGTTATGTTTGTGTTCCCCGAATCTCTGCCTGAGTGGTCAACATCTGACCAGAGCACCTTCTTCCACGTTTGCTGTGTCCCCCACATGGCTTGTGGCAAACTGCAAACTGGACTTCTTATGCTTTTCTGTTAACAATGGCTTTCTTCTTGCCACTCTTCCATAAAGGCCAACTTTGTGCAGTGCATGAATAATAGTTGTCCGATGGATAGATTCCCCCACCTGAGTTGTAGATCTCTGCAGCTCATCCAGAGTCACCATGGGCCTCCAGACCGCATTTCTAATCAGCGCTCTCCTTGTTCGGTCTGTGAGTTTAGGTGGACGGCCTTGTCTTGGTAGGTATACAGTTGTGCCATACTCCTTCCATTTCTGAATGATCGCCTGAACAGTGCTCCGTTGGATGTTCAAGGCTTTGGAAATCTTTTTGTAGCCTAAGCCTGCTTTAAATTTCTCAATAACTTTATCCCTGACCTGTCTGGTGTGTTTTTTGGACTTCATGGTGTTGTTGCTCCCAATATTCTCTTAGACAACCTCTGAGGCTTTCACAGAGCAGCTGTATTTGTACTGACATTAGATTACACACAGGTGCACTCTAATTAATCATTAGCACTCATCAGGCAATGTCTATGGGCAACTGACTGCACTCAGACCAAAGGGGGCTGAATAATTACGCACACCCCACATTGCAGTTATTTATTTTTAAAAAAAATGTTTGGAATCATGTATGATTTTCATGCGCAGTAGAGCCCGGAAGACGTCCGATGACGTCAGAGCGCCGGCGTGGGACGCAGAAGTTCCGGGCCTTGGAGCGCAGAAGAGCCCGACCTAGCAGCCGGCCTGGCCAGGTCAGGCGCGCCACCGGAGACCACCGGGAGCCTGCGGAGCGGCGGCGAGGGCACCTCCTGCCTGCCACGGGCTGGAGGAAGCCCCAGGTAAGTGGAAATTGATTTTGATTTTTTACCCACCCTCCCTGAACCTTCCCTTTAACACTGGGCAGGAGTGCTCGCAGAACCAGTAGTTGGAGTAAACAGGAACTGGAGACTCCTGCAGGACGGGTCTGGTAGTGCAATAACCCGTCCACCAGTAGTACTGCAGATGATCTTGACACGCAGGTCCTGTAAGGACGACACACAGAAGCAGATCCTTGGACAGGCCGGGGTCGGTAACAGAGCGGGTAGTCAGACAGGTAGGGTTCGGCAACGGAGCGGGTTCTCAGACAAGCAAAGTTCAGAGCGGGTAGTCAAACGGGCCAAGGTCAACATGGAGCAAGATCAGAAACAGGCAGACAGAATGTCAGTCAGGTCACGGGAACCAAACTAGCTGCAATACCACAGCAAGGCAGCTTGGGATCTCCAGACTTAAATAGGCCTTTTCGCGCGCACAGCGTAGTGCGTCATGCGCGCACGGCTCAACGCGTCACGTGCGCATGCACAAACGTGAGCGAAACAAGAAGACATGCATAAAGCAGACGTCCTCATGCGCTCACGTGCCCAGCATTCACATCAACGCCTTGCAGCGCCAACGCTCCCGCCGCGCAATGCAACGCGCACTGGTGAGCACCGACAGACCGCCCCGAGAAGAAGCCTGCCGAGACCCCCCAGGACGACTGCCAGCATCCGTATGTGCCAGCCGCCTCACCTGGACAGGTAACTGACCGTGACACTGTGGTAAATGGTGTTTTCTTGTGGTTAGAGCTTCATCTTCAGTACAGTCAATCTGTCCCTTTTTTGATTTTAATACTTCCCTAAAAGGAACTGTTTCAGTCTGTTGTAATAAAATAATTTTAATGTATTATGTTATTCCTTTCTGTTTTCTTACGAAAAAAGCCTACACACTAGATAACTGTCACTGGAAACGAGCAACCCACAACTCAGAGCTGGGACAAGGGCCTCCAGCACCCAAGGCTGAGACACCAAAGTGCGCCCCCCTATCCCTCCCACCCTAGCCATCATACACTGATTGATATTAGACTAAGAGGCGCCCCAGGGCCCCCAACACCTTAATCTCTAGTTATCTGGCTTGCAGTCACTCCCATGTATCCCCTTTCCTTATTTCTCTCTGCTTCAAACACAATAGGGGAATGATAGTTTAGCGAGTTGTGCGCCCCTCCTACACTGCGCCGAGGCTGGAGCCTCTCTCGCCTCTGCCTCGGCCCGGCCACAACTGAACTTCAGTCACTTGTTGAAATCCAGCCCAACAGCAGGCATGGAAAGATAGTGACCAATGACTGTTCTTGGGTGTAATGAGTGATTTATCCTGACATATCCATTAGGACAGTTACTCTTTATATGAGATCATGTGTACAAATATTGTTAGCTCATGAATGACTGATGGTGCTAGTATTCATGCACATTTTATCTGCATGAACTTCGAATGATCAATGCCATCTTTGGGTGTGCATGTGTAATTTTGGCTAACACTACTGCATGGATAATCGTTTCTCTGCAGTCTCTCTAGTCTGTATAGTGTTGCGATGCATATAACTGTGTGTTTGCAGTATGCACAGAATTGTTGCGCCTCACATTTGTTCTCAGATGGCGGTTGTTTATATGGAACAACTTTTATCTCGTACCCTTAAAGAGGAACTGTAACCCAAGACTGAACTTCATCCCAATCACAGATGATACCCCCTTTCCCACAAGTAAACTTTACCTTTTCTCGAATAGATTATAGGGGTGTCTGTGTGGCTGATATTCTGAGGAAACCCCTCCCACAGTGTGATGTCATGACCATGGTCCTGACAGTTTGCTGTCTATGAACCTCATTGCATTGTGGGAAGTAACAGCTTTTTCCGATTGCCAAGCGAGCAGTATCTTCCTCTGTGCATAGAACGCTCAGCAAGCAAACATTCTGTGCAGATCACCTGGCAGAACTTAAGATGTCACCACCAGTGAAACATTTCAGAATGTAAATCGGGGAGAGGAATGATTTTGCAATGGGCAAACAATTACTAAATAATCTACAAATAAATATTTTTATTCATTATGTTGTTTTCACTACAGTTCCTCTTTAACTTTAATGGTCCAGTGTCACTAAGACTGTACAATAGCTTAGATATGTGGAGATGCTGTTATCAGCCAGATCATGAAGCACCAATACAAGGCCTCATTTTCGAAGCTATTGTAACTAAGCCATGCCGGCGAGGTATTGGGGTATGTTTGCGCATCAAGACCAATTGCTTTGATTTTGTTTGGCACTATTCCTGCTTACATGGTCAATAAGATGCTAATAACTTTGTTTATTTTATTTTTTGTTTATTTTATTTATGATGCAGTAGCTCATAATTTTGATTGGCCTAGTTGCAAGTTGCATACATTTGCATGTACTCCAAATTATTAGCATCTCATTGACAATATCTGAGGGAAAAGTAAATATTTAGAAAATCCTCATAATCATGCTCCATTAGGAGAGATGAGCAGAGGTGAGAGGGGTAAAATAAGGTATGAAGCACGAATGGGATGGAGGTCAAATAATGATGAGACACTGGGAGGACCAAGATCAATACATGAAGGGCTGAGGATCAGATTCCAACACAGTCTATGGAGGAAGGTGTTTGGAGCGTCTGAGCGTGCAGAGACAGTGGGGCCCATATGCAATTCATTTTTTCACCCCAGTTTTTTCCTAGGTGATATTTTCACAACTTTTAAATTAAAATGCTTTTTAAACCAGCAACAAGCAAAAAAATGCTCAATATAATTATGGCAGTACTTTTTAACCTACTTTTTGGTATTGTTTCCATTGCAAAGTGCTATAAAGTTATTTTAAATCGAAGATGAAAAAATGTCTCGTAGGAGAAAACTCAGGAGAAAAGATGAATTGCATATGGGCCTGGAAGTCATAGCACATACTTTTCCCCTCTTTGGGTGCTTGCTACATACTGAGGGGCTGAGGATCAGAAGCGGAAGTCTTGAGGAATCAAGTATTCTAGTAAAATGTGATACCTGTAATAGACTTCTATCTAAACTAGAGAGTGGGAATGAAAAGCATGGCAGAGAAGGAGGTGCAGAAATAGGAGAGAAAAATGTGACAGGTCAGCCAAAACTAGTTTTGTGGAAGGGTCTTCCACAACCACAGAAAAGCTATCTGAAAGAACAAAAAAAGGAATCCAGTAGACAAAAGGAAGTTCAAACAGATGAAGAAGAGTTAAGAATAATTAATTTTAATGTAGAGTGAGCTATCTAGTGTTTAGAGCTATTGGGTAAAAGTTTTGAGCGTCTGCCTCAACGGATTCTGATTTCCAGAAAGTTTATGTGGACTTGTATAAAGCTACTAGGCCAATTGAAATTGATACACTTTTCAATAAGCCAGATAAAATAAGACTGGTAGGACAGTTGTCAGGTGCCTATTTTTTAGCGGGGTGTTATGTGCAATGCCTCTGCAGTCATTGGAACTATTAAATGTACGAAGAATGTATGACAATTCAATGGGACTGACCCCAATCTCACAGTATTAGTAGAATACAGAAAGTAAGTAACCTTTTTCTCCTAGTTTTGTAGTTTGCCATGTCCATCCTCACTGTTTCTAGTTATCTCACCTTTTTTTAATTTTGATACAGAAATGAAAAATATTTGAATACACGATAAATGGAAGAAATTCTAGCATGAATGTGGACATTGTTTTTAATTCATTAGGTTGCTCTCTGTGCATCTTATCAGCATTCCTAGTGAATACAAGCTCTCAGTTGTTCAACTTGGAAAATGCTACTGGAATTGTTTTACTTGTTGCCATAACAATGTTCCTTTCTTTTTCCTTTTTGGAATTTAAGGAATTAATCAGAAGTCCAGTCATGTGCGTTACAGATTCTTTTGAATGACTGAACAATATTATATCCTCTCTTCTTAGCTTAGTTTGTGTGGATATTTTTTTTTCTGATGTTGTACATGTAACAAGCTGATGTAATACCTTTTGATTTTTTACATTTCTAGGATCATGTCCAAAGAATATACTAGGAAGCCTGTTGTGTTTGACTATAGTACAATTTCTTTGCCATTGAATTATTTGCATCTCACTGACCAGCTCTACTTGCAAACTGTTGAATACATAACCTAAAAGAACTGCTCACTATGCCCTAATTGTGCCCCAAAATATCTTGTTACTATATGCAGGTGACATATAATTGTATTAGCAAACTACATAATATGTCATTAACAGATGGTAAGTGATTATTTTTCTCACACAATAAAAACAGGTAAAGGACACCTGAGGTGAAAATAAACGAATTAAATAAACAATTGTATCTATCCTCCTCCTAAAAATGAAGTTTTAAGATATTCCAGTTTTATTTTATATTTAAATCTACTTTTTAAGTTTATTGTTTTTGCTCAATGACACATTCATTGAAGTATGTCAGAGCTAAAATCTATGAACTATTGACCTTTTTTTTTATCTCTGACCCAGTCCTAACTCAGACAGGAACTGCCACTTACATACCTGATGTTTAACTCTTTCAGGCAGAAAAAGAAGAAAAGGAACACAACATAGTTATTTGTGTGCTAGGCACTGTACATACACATGTCTATCTCATCATGTCACGTCACCTCGGGTATCCTTTAAACGTTGATCTCAAGTTCTCTTTAGTACTTGCTTTTCAATATTATTATTATTAAATCGCTGCCCACTTACAGAATGACCAGGGTACTGCTCATCTGTAATCCGTAGCCCCCACATTCCCCACTTTACGGTCGTACAAAAGCACAGAAGGGATAAGCAGTGAAGGGGACCACATAGGCGCCTGCGACTATATATGAGTATATTTGAATGGTGGCCATAAATTATATATTGGGTTCCTCTTGCATCCTGCATTGTTGTTGTTTTTTTTGTTTGTTTTTCTTTTACCTTTTTTTTATTTTTTATGATGCACTATTTTATTTTTGTGATACACCAAATCATTTATTTATGTTTTTTATGATTCACAATTTATTTTCTTTGATACATTTTTTTCTAATTAAACACCTTTAACCTGGAAGCAGTGCACTAATGTTAGACATACATTTACAGATTGATTCAAGTTCAATCAGCTGCACCACCAATGTGACTACATTTATAAAGCCTTGGTCTAATGTTCTTTGGGTTCGTTGCAACAAGTGTTCCAAATGACAGTTTGATCAAATTGTTGTTGCACACTCCAATAAATCACAGCCTAAGAATAGAAACAAAACTGCACATAGCGTGATACTGTTTGTCTCAAAGTACACTCCACAAGCAGCAATCCACGAAGTGTAGGGTGATCTAGGTGCTTGTCACTCTGTGCTCCACACACTGCTCACCCCCCTACTGTTGCCCAGTAGATCCTATTGGATTATATGTGAACACTAGGACCATAAGGTGGAGTCTATTTGGTAAGCATCCACAATGTGGTGGTGTGCAGTGTAGGGAGCACAGAGTGACAAGTACATTTATAGATTGCCAACTGATGTGACAAAAAGATAGATCCATATCTGATCTGAGAGGGACTGAATCCTTCCACACACTGCACATAGATTATCAATATATTTCGATCAATTGCCTAGATTGGAGCATTAGTTGCCATCGTAGCACTAACCTCCCCTCTCATCTGCCTAACACAGACCTCTCCTCTCTTGTGCCTAACACTAACCTCTTCTCTCCTCTGTCTAAAGGTGGCCATACATTTCTTGACTTGGCGTCCGATCGACCATCCGATTCAATAATTATTATCAAAACGGAAGAAAGTTGGTGCCGCCAAGCTGCATGCCCGATCGACAATGTGACCAATTTCAAGGTGAAATTTGTTGCATGTATCAATTGGACATTCTGCAAGATGTCGTGCCGTTGTGGTCGATTGGGTGCGTCGCAGTAGCAGTGAGCGATAACAGTATGAGCATCGAATGAGACTAACTCCCCGGCGCTGTTCCCCCGGTGCATAAATGTTCACCACATTTGTGCATTTATATATTACCTGTCCTGTGTCGCTTACCTCGCTGTGCCCATCCTTCTTTGAAAACCCCACTCCTTCATTATGTTGGAATATGCTAGCGCTTTATGAATCAATAATAATACACACTGCCATTGTATAGCACATGGCGCGTGTGTGATGGCGGAGTACCCGGAGGAAAAACATACTGACATGGGGATAAACATACAAAACTCCATGCAGATAAGTGCCCTGGCTTTGAAACAGGGACCCATTGCTGCAAGGTGAGAGGGCTATCTAATGACTCTAACCTTTATTCAAGGCCAGAGGTCTTAGCTAACCACTCTACAAGCCAGCATGCTTCCCACAGAGCTTCAAGCTGAGGAAGAACTCCATAGGGCTATCTACCACACTTACCTAGCACTACTATAAAGCCACTGTCGGCCTACAAAGCTCAAGGCGGACAAAGAGCTTCTTGCCCAATTAGCTCTTCTTCATGATTGGCAAATTGGATCGTTAGACTGACCTCATCCCTAGCGACACTAAGAAATAGTAGTAGATAGCCAGCCCTGTGGGAAGCATGGTGCCAGCTCTAGAGTGGCTTCTCGGGTGGTTAGAAAGCCCTCTTGCCTAGCAGTGCTAGGTAAGTGGGCTAGATAGCCAACTCTACAGTGGCTTCTAGAGTGATTAGATAGCCCTCTTGCCTAGCAGAGCTAGTTAAGAATGGTAGGTAGCCAGCTCTACAGTGGCTTCTAGTGTAATTAGATAGCCCTCTTGCCTAGCAGCTCTAGGCAAGAGTGGTAGATGGCCATCTCTGTGGGCAGAACGGTTGCCTGTAGAGTGGTTAGCTAAGCCCTCTCACCTTGAACAAAGGTTAGAATGGTTAGATAGCCCTCTCAACTGTAATGACTTAGATTTCTCTTGAAGTTCCCAGCTAGCCAGGGTGTCCTTGCCAGTGATAGCGTGGTGACTCAGGCAATAATCAGAATGGATGATTGGCGATATGTCCACAAGGTTCTGCATGATCAAGATTTGTGCGTTCTTTCAAGTAGTTTTCTTAACCTGTCTATTTCTGTGCATCAGGTTTTGTTTCAGCCAGTTGAAGTTCCCATACGTGTAAATTGTAAATTCTGAATTGCTCTTCAAGTTGTTAATGAGTATTAAAAAAGAGTCGGTATAGTCTAATATTGGAAATACCTTGTCAGACAACGCCTCATCAGTCTTGAATTGAAAAGATATTTAAACATTGTATGGTGTGTGGCCACCTTTAAGATTGCTTCTACCATCTTGGCATCTTTTTAGTTTGGAAAGGATGTTTTCTATTTCATTTAGCCCAGATATCACAGTGTTTCACATCCTGTCGGCATTGTGTGAGCAGTCATAAAATGCTCTCTGTAAACAAGAAAAAAGATGGAAGTGCGGCACTCTCTATGTGTGACAATCAGGTGGAACGCAGTGTGACCAAGTGTCTGAGTGACATGAAACGGCCGTTGCCTTTCCTCCACCAGTGCCCGCCACCCACCTCCTCCACCATGATCGCCAATTAGGTCAGATTGTAAATTTCTGCATGACTGTATAATTTCTTCCATCTGGATGTCCTGTTTTGGCCAATAAACACTGATAGCAACGGATGGAAGGTGCACGTGCCTTTTCTTGTGGAATACAAGTCATAAAATGCTCTCCATCAGTGGAGGATCTCTTTATCTGTTATGTCCACAGTGACCATTGAACCTTGCACTAGCAGGCGGATTGTTACCCGGGGTGTGGGATCTATGTGACCACAAGCCTTCATCAGAGTGCCACACAAGGGATGATGGACTTTGCAGCCTAGTGCTCACTAGGTCACCCCTAGGATAACTCCAGCTAGTGGTCGAGAGAAAGTTGACACCTCAATGCAGAAGTCCAGCAAGCCACAGGCATGACAGAGCAGGCAAGTGTAATCAGTATCCAGGCCAGTCCAGTCATCAGGGCAGGTGGCAGACAGACAGTAATGGTATCCAAGCCAAGGGTCAGGGCAGGCAGCAAACAGGCATACACGGTATCCAAGACAGGGTGTATTGCCTGTGCCCACACACTAGATGGTTCTCTGCCAAGGCAGATGGTCAGGGCTGGCTCTGCCGAGAATCGTGTGGACAGCAGTGCCCAAATCTCCTTGCTGTATCAGTAAATGATCAGCCTGGTGAACAGGGGCATTGCTAGGATCCTAAGAGATCCAGGGTACTTATGGGCACTCCAGCTGGGAAATGGGTGGGGCCAGGCACCAGCATGTGGTGTGGTCATGGGTGGAGACAAATTTACATGAACTTAACAGCGGTCTAAGTAGGCCTGCCCAGCAAAATGTTGGAAGAAGCCCCCCTCTCCATTAATAAAAATAAATAAAAATAATTTCAGCATATCACATAAACAGGCAATGACACTTAAACATAACTAGGCAGAGTTACTTGGCTTCTGTGCTGGCTGGTCTGGCTTTCTGCTGGGCGGCTGGCCTGCTGCCAGGTTGTCTGGCAGTCCCCCATAGCATCCCCTGACCTAGTTGACTCCCTCCCATGCTCCCACAGGCCTTCCATTGAGGCACCACAACTCCCGGCATGCCCCCATATAGGCTCCACAGCTCCGACTCTGCTTGGGGGACATCCAGGGAACACTAGAATAGATCCATGGCAGGTGCCATTGATCTTTGGGGCTAGCAATGCCCCTGCTGGTGAATAGTCTGTCTTGCACTGACCTGTTTGCCCTTTTCCCCCTTGTATAACAACAGTATGTGTCACTAGCTTAGTGACACATCTGTACAGCATTGGGCTCCAAACTGTCGCCGAAGAATCGAGTCCTGATCCCTGTAGGCGACAGTAATCCGTGTGTATCCACCTTAAATGGTAAATCCTTAAGATTTCTTATGCAGAGTACACATTGCTCAATTTCTGTCGCTCTTAACAACAATTAGGACAATTGCTCTGTACAGACACATTGTTTGGATGTAGCTGAGCAGTGCATGTTGTCCTATGGAGAGGAGGGACAATAGAGCAAACAAGCGGGTGGTATCCTCCAGATCAAGGATTAAAGAACACAATGGCGTCAATCCAGAAAGCATTACTGCATACAATAAGCAAAATATAACTGATTTTACCAAACATTTTGTGATACGTCACTTCACTAAGGTGTTACCACATGGAAAATTAAAATTGCTGACTACTGAGGCTGAATTGATTGCTTGGTGGGCAGTTCAGTCTCATGGCTGCCAGCCACAATTACATGCAGCCAAATAGCAGTGTTTGGTAACACCATGTGTGTCACATCTGCCAAAATACCATCTCATATTGTGTCTAAAGCTTGGCACACACATTCAGTTTTCATGATTGGCGAATCATTGACCGATTTTACCACCTCCATGTAGTATGAGGGTTTACTGAAAACTGAAACTGAAAAATAAACATGCACACATCATATTTACCTCCTGTGTACTCTACTCGTCAATCTCCTTCTTCTTTCCTATGTCCTGTTGGTCCTCTCTGAGCAATGAAATTCTCCATCCTCCATTTTGAAAATGGTCATTACCCCATAACAGCTTCCTGGTCAGCAGACTGTTAAACTGTAATATTGCCCACCTGAGCCATAGGGAAACATGGACATTACTTTGCTTATAATATATATAACTGACAGCAACTGATTTATTTCAGTTCTAACAAAATCTTGTCAGAACTGGAAGGATCGTTGTAGAAAATGGTGAGCTTCTGAGAGGAATTGAAGACAAGGTAAGTATGTACTATTTATTTGCAGGTACATCATGAGTTTATTTTAAATAATGTTACTCGGATCAGGTTCACTTTTTTATGGAACTCAAATGTAACTTCATGGGGGAGCTGCCTGTACACTGCCCTTGCCTTTGCTAGCAAGCAATCTGCCAGCAAATCGAAGCAGCTTACCGGTGGTGAATTGACAATCTTCAGTTGCCCCTAATAAAAGAGGCCTTAGTAAATTGAGCCCAATGTGCTTGTTGTCCTGTAGAAATGCTCTATAGCAAATCGTTAAATGACAGAGGAGCAACACCACAAATGCTAAACATGATTGTCTCTACCGTGGATTATCCAGGGTGTACCTGGTTTCATAAAAATGTAAGGGCGATTATGCTGAAAATGACTCGGGAAAGACGAGGTTGACTTACTGAAAGGACAGCGCCCATCTGTTCCTCTCCCTTTTTTTTCTCTAAAAATGATTTTGTGACGCATCATTCTGTGTTGTCTTTTTTTCTAAGTGAGTGAGGTCTGGTGCACACCTAAAAGCGCTAACATAATAGCAAATGCTTACCATTTTTAGAAGTGATTTTTCTAAGTGAATCTAGGCATGTGCCTAGCAATTTTCTAGGTATGCCTAGCGATATTTGAAGCATTTTGGTGTAGCATTTTTTTTAATTTTTTTTTTACAGTAGAACTGGAAATGTACAGCTTTAAACAAAAAAATGCTTGGAAAATCGCTCTGTTCTAGCGTTTTTAGAATGATTTTCCATTTTCTTATACTTAACATTGAGGTTGAATCGCCTCAGAAATGCTGCAGGACCCGCGTTTGCGACTCTCTAAAAAATCACACCGGTCTGGTGTGATCTATTCCATAGAGAATCATTAGCCAAGCGCTTTTGAAAGCGCCAGCGTTTTAAAAAGTGCTCAGAAGGGCTTTAGGTGTGCACCAGCCCAGAGTGTTGCTTTCGCTGTTATTTATACTATATGCCACTTATTATTATAATTTATGTCTAGATCCTATTCAGTGATAGTGGAGTAGGACATCATTCAGGTGTAAGTCTTTCCCAATTACTGAAAAAGATGTTATTGGTAAATCAATTTTTTTTTTTACTTTAGTGGTACTTTAATGCCTGTGCCAAGAATCTACTGTGTGTACGGCAGCCTCGCTCCTTCCCAGTACGTCGGTGATGTATCCAACTTGCTGGATCAGCCACGGAACTATGCCCAACAGTTATTCTCCCTCCTTTACCCTTTGCTGCCCATTCGCCACTCATTGTAACTCCACCCCCAAAATTGGCCAATCAAAATCGGATGAGTGTACACACCCTTAAATGCTACCTGAGAGGATTAAAACTGAATCATTTATACTTTCCTGGGGCATCCTCCAGATGGGCTCCCTTGATGTTTTCCCAGGCTGCTCCATTGTCCTGCGGTCAGCTCCAGTAAATTGACCAGTCGTGCATGTGCAACCCGACCACGTGCGCACCCCTATCACTCTCCTGTGGTTGGGAGCTTTCTGCACCTGCACAGTACAACTGTGACAGTGCATGCGAGGCCGGGCATGCGCAGTAGAGTGTGACAGGACAATTTGTCGGAGCTGACCACGAGACAATGGAGCAGCATGGGAGGACGGCAAGGGAGCCCATGACCTGCATGGGGCTGGAGGTAGCCCCAGGTAAGTATAAATGCTTTGATTTTAATTCTCTCAGGTTTCCTTTAACGTGAATCTGTAGAGAAAATAAGTAATAAAAACAGATACTTAACTAAGGAGAAGGAAGGCTCTGGGTCCTATAGAGCCTTCCCGTTTTCCTCATGGTCCCCTCATTCCCCTGCAGGCTCTTCGGTTTAAATCTCCCACCATTGAAGGCTTCGGAAATCTTTGGAAGCACTCGGATTCCCAAAGATAGACGACTCTGTACTGTGCATGCGCGAGTGTGCGAGAGAGGGTACTCTCTGCGCAGTACGTAGCGGCTGATCTTCAGGAGCCTGAGTGCTTACAAAGACTTACAAACCCAGCCAAAGCGGAAGAGAGCAGTCTCCGACAGGAAGGCTCTATAGGACCCAGAGCCTTCCTTCTCCTTAGGGGAGTATCTGTTTTTTTTTTTTTCACGTCAGACTCACGCCTTGTGCACATGGATAAGGCATGTCCCTTGGTAGTTATCAGGACTTCATCTCTCAGACATTGGGCTTGATTCACAAAAGAGTGCTAACTGTTAGCATGGCTGTTTTTGCGCGAATGTTCGCATTGCGCGCGATCGCGAATTTTCACGTGAAACGATAACGTTTTTGCGCGCAAACACGAATTTTCACACAAAATCGATATAGCTTTCGCTGGAAAATTCACGTTTGCGCGCGAAAACTCGCAATCGTGCGCAATGCGAAAATTCACGCGAAAACGGACGTGCTAACAGTTAGCACTCTTTCGTGAATCAAGCCCATTGTGTTGCTATGCAGGTAGAGGATGGCCGATGGAGCAGCAAATGAGTGATGTACACATGCCAGATTCTGTTTCATCTACTGTGTGTACGCAGCTTTACTACCAGTAGCATAATTATTGCAGGTGCTGAAATTGAGTAACAAGTTATTTAACTAATAACTCATTCATAATGGTTCTAGTAATACTCCAGAAAGTGTATAGGTTCTATGTTTGCGAGAAGTGCATTTTGAGCTAAACATTTTCGGAATTCTTGCCTGATTTTAAAAATATTTATAACAAATTACACATCTGCAATATTCTTCCTGCTCGTACAAGAGGTTGCTTAGGAAACTGGTAGCAATAAAGCAAGTGGTGTATCTTAGCTCCACCTCGTGGCTATTCAGCAAGCTGCAATCTCAAGCATTTTATTACCATAACCTGAACTTCACGACTCTTAACACCGTATATCAAATAACATGACACCATAACTACAATGTATGACCTCTTAACAAAAAGGAAGTGCTAACTGGATAATGTCCTTAGCATTGATTTTTCAAACAAGTAGTTGTACCTAAAAGACATGATCTGACATTTAACCCTATTATGCTAATATAAATTAAAATGATGCTTTCATTCCACTTGAGAAGAAATGGATTATCTGTCCAGATTATCTGTCCACAGAGTTACATATCGCCCAGAAAGCTCATAAACCAGAATTCCTAGGAGTGTGTGACTGGCTAAAAAGGACCAAACAGCCCTCTTACTAAAATGCTATGTAAAGCAGACGTATGCCAGAAGGTATTTGCGATTATTCAGGTTGGAGTATGCAAACAGAGGTATCCCACAGTGCATCACTTTCCAGCACGTAACATGGCGCAGCATTCTTGCTTTGTCACTTGCCAGAAACCGTGTAACACTACTTCCGGCCCTTGATGACGTGTACTGTGCGCCGGACATTGTAGAGTGATACAGGGATTTGCTGAACAACTTGCCGGGTCACCGTCGGAGTGCGGATAAAAGGCTCGGGACAAAATGATCACCTCGGCAGGTGAGGCGTAGAGTGTTGGTGGACAGAGCTGGAGTGCTGGCATGCAGGGCGGCATGGGGAGACTGGCACCTGCTGACTCATTGTTAAGACTAGTGGCATGACTTTCGGCCTCATTCCTGTTGCTTGCTGCTCCTCACCTGCTGTGAAGTGGTGAGAGTGAGGTGATAGTGGGTAGCGGTATGGGCCATGAAGGGGGACAGCAGAGCACGGGCGCATGCTGAGTCACCCCCAGAGGGGCCTTGTGTTGCATCTACTTATTCGTACTGAACCACCGACCCTGATTTCCCTTCATTTCATTTTTGCCTTGGTTATGGTTTTAATTTATTATTGTTGTTCTCGGTGCTAAATTGTAAAAAATGTCCATATGTGTGACTACTTTTTTTGTTTAGTCACATTTATTGCAGGAGTAGCATGGAAACCTGACTACAACAGGAAAGGAATTAAAAAGGACGTGATGTGGAAATTACAATTTTGGATTTTTTTTTATACATATCATACCTATGTAGATGGAAGGCTCAGAGCCTTCCCGACCCTCACTTCATAATGTCGTTCCTGTGCAGTTCCCAGTTGAAGCTAATTGACTAGCTCTGTCTAATAGCAATTGGACGGTTATAAAAACTTGCAAGTTTTTAACCTTTTCCCATCCTAAAGTTTTCTGCTATCTTTGTAATTGATACTTCTGCAACCCTAAAATATTTGTTTTGCTTGTATCTGAACCTTGAAGCAAACCTGAGGTGAAATAAAAAACAAAAAGCAAGTACTTGCCTAAGATGGTCCAGAGGCTTCCTGTATCCTCCTTAACTGCACCGCAGCTGGCTGGGACTCGCTTTTACTTCACGGCCGTGCTTCCCTTCTTGCACAGGTGTGGCCATACTGTGCCTGCACAAGTATGGCCAAGCGCCCAAGGTAGCACAAAGCTGCTTGTGCATGCACCGTGCGGTTGAGCTGGTACACGGTGGAGACTTGTTCAGATCCTATGGCTAAAAGTATTAGATGCAAATGGTCAACAGCCAGGCAATTTGCATTATCTATCCAGGGCTGTGGAGTCGGAGTCGAAGAGTCGGAGTAATTTTGGTTACCTGGAGTTATTCTCGCTGGTTTCAATAAACTGAGGAATCGGAGTTGGATGATTTGTAACTAAATCCATAGCCTTTGTAAAAATTAGGGATTGTTCACGCTGAGGGTTTTCTCTCTTTTTTTGGGGGGTGGCAATTTTTAAAAGTACTTCTGCAATGTTGCTCTATGTGAATGTTCTCACATGAGCGATGCTCTTTCTTTCCAATCGCAAACGCGGCTCCTGCACCATTTCCTGAGCATTTTCACATCAATGCAAAGTATAGGGAAATTGCAAAGTGCTTGAAATAGCGCTTTGAAAAGCAATTTGTCCAGAGCTTTCAAGAATAAATACATTTGTATTTATTCTGTTCCAGGTCAAAGAGGTCACTTCCTCAGTGTTGTCAGGAAGAAAAAACTAAATCGCTGGACAAAAACGATTAGAAAAGCTTACCAAAGCATAAATCGATCTGAAAGCGAAGGGGAAATCGCTTTTGAAGGTGCTTAGCGATTGCGCTAGCAGTTTATAATGTAATCTAGGAAGGCCTAAGGAGTTGGTATCGAGGCGTCAGAGCAATTTTGGGTACCTGAAGTCGGAGTTGGGGGTTTCATAAACTGAGAAGTCGGATGATTTTTGTACTGGCTCCACAGCCCTGTGTCTATCACCCGTAAACCTTGTTCAGAACGTGCACGAAGAATGTGTAATAGAGGAAGAATCCCCTCATTCCTGCAGAGTACATATACATCACTCTTACATGTACCCACAGTTAAATTGCCCAGGACCTGATTAAAGTTATTTGTTTCTGTCTTTACCTTCTACAAGTACTCTTAGCAAGTACTGGTTTTTATTTCTATTTAACAGCTACTCAACCGCTATATCCTAAGTTTAGTTAAATTGCATCTCTGGTGTACATAAAAAATACAGAAATACACTAGTACTTAATGAGACTCCGGAACGAGTCATCCTGCCATCTCAACTTACTCGGGTTTCCTCCAGCTCTATAAGCATGAATTTGTCCCTCGCCATCCTCCCACAGTCCTGCGTTCAGCCACAGTCAACCCCCGGTACACGGCTCAGTCTGACTGAGTGACGTCAGCCGGAGTCCTCTGCGCTTGAGCAGAAGGTCAGTGCATGCGCAGAAGGTCGTCCCCCCCCCGACTTCACTGAGCCGCTTAACGGAGGAGCTAAGGAGGACGGTGAGGGTCACATCCATGCTTCTGGGGCTGGAGGAAGCCCTGGGTAAGTAAAAAAACCGCCAGTATGACTCAGCTCTAAGTCACTTTAACCAGCTGGGCGGTATGGACGAGCTCAGCTCGTCCATCACCGCCGGAGGCTGCCGCTCAGGCCCTGCTGGGCCGATTTTCATGAAATAAAGAGCAGCACACGCAGCCGGCACTTTGCCAGCCGCGTGTGCTGCCCGATTGCCGACGCTCTGCGGCGATCCGCCGCGAGCAGCGGCGAAAGGGGGTCCCCCCAGCCGCCTGAGCCCAGCGTAGCCGGAACAAAAAGTTCCGGCCAGCGCTAAGGGCTGGATCGGAGGCGGCAGACGTCAGGACGTCGGCTGACGTCCATGACGTCACTCCGCTCGTCGCTATGGCGACGATCTAAGCAAAACAAGGAAGGCCGCTCATTGCGGCCTTCCTTGTTTATTCTGGGCGCCGGAGGCGATCGTTAGAACGCCTCCGGAGCGCCCTCTAGTGGGCTTTCATGCAGCCAACTTTCAGTTGGCTGCATGAAATAGTTTTTTTTTTATTTAAAAAAAACCCTCCCGCAGCCACCCTGGCGATTTAATCAGAACGCCAGGGTGGTTAAAGGAAACCTTAGCTCTAAAAAAAACAAACATGAGTTTTACTTACCTGGGGCATCTACCAGCCCCCTGCAGCCATCCTGTGCCCTCGCAGTTACTCATGGCTCCTCTGGTCCCCCGCTGCCAGCTAGTTTCGTTTTTGCCATCTGGGAGTCGGCTGGCCGCCATGCGTACCTTGTTACGCATTCCCGCTGGTGCAGGAAGCTATTGCAGACATCAACAAGTACATTTTTACGCATTACGGGTGTAAAATCAGGTCCAATCCCAGCCGTTCCGCTACTCTGCGGTCGCCACTGGTATCTTCTTCAGTCAGGGCCAGTCATGGTGTTCTCACGTTCCCACGGTCAGCCGTACAGTTCTACTGTGAAGGCACTCAACACTCCCAGCCGCGGGAGTGCCACAGGGGGTGTGCGTACACTCAGGCAACGCATGCACAGAAAAGCTCGACTGAAGAAGATACCGGAGGCAACCACGGGACAATGGAGTGGCCAGGGAGGAGTATGTTGGTTGCTTATCTTTTAGAGCAGAGAGGAAGATCTGAGTTCAGGTCCGCTTTAAAAGGTGAAACCAGGGCTGTGGAGTCGGTACAAAAATCATCCGACTCCTCAGTTTATGAAACCACCGGCTCCAACTCCGACTCAAAGTACCCAAAATTACACCGACTCCTTAGTCTAATTCTTAACAGGGCGATGGATTTGGTACAAAAATCATCCGACTTCTCGCTTTATAAAACCACTGACTCCGACTCCAGGTACCCAACATTGCTCCAACTCCGACTCTACAGCCCTGGGTGAAACTAATATATGAAATAGGAACCCTTTGCAGGTGTTTTGGATTAACTGATTAAAGTCTGAAGTTTTAATCAGGATGATACCATTTATTGGCTAATTAAAAAGGGATAAGAATAAGCAAGCTTTCGGCCTTGCAGCCTTCGTCGGGCTTACATCCTGATTAGAGTCTGACACTTTGAGCCTAGAATATTGAACATTTTCTAAATATTCTAATGCTACATACAGTGGCTTGCAAAAGTATTCTACCCCCTTGAAGTTTCCCACATTTTGTCATATTACTGCCACAAACATGAATCAATTTTATTGGAATTCCATGTGAATACTATGTGGTGTACACGTCAGAAGTGGAACGAAAATCATACATGATTCCAAACATAAAAACCCCCCCAAAAAACTGCAAAGTGGGGTGTGCGTAATTATTCAGCCCCCTTTGGTCTGAGTGCAGTCAGTTGCCCATAGACATTGCTTGATGAGTGCTAATGACTAGTGTGCACCTGTGTGTGTAATCCTAATGTCGGTACAAATACAGCTGCTCTCTGATGGCCTCAGATGTTGTCTAAGGCCTGGTGCACACCAAAAACCGCTAGCAGATCCGCAAAATGCTAGCAGATTTTGAAACGCTTTTTCTTATTTTTCTGCAGCGTTTCAGCTAGCGTTTTGCGGTTTTGTGTAGCGGTTTTGGTGTAGTAGATTTCATGTATTGTTACAGTAAAGCTGTTACTGAACAGCTACTGTAACAAAAAACGCCTGGCAAACCGCTCTGAAGTGCCGTTTTTCAGAGCGGTTTGCGTTTTTCCTATACTTAACATTGAGGCAGAAACGCATCCGCAATCCAAAATCTGCTGCAGCCCGGGAGTATGCGTTTCTGCAAAACGCCACCCGCTCTGGTGTGCACCACCCCATTGAAATGCATTACCCTAGCAGATCCGCACCCGCAAGCAGATCGCAAACCGCAGCGGAAACGCTCCGGTGTGCACTAGGCCTATGAGACTATTGGGAGCAAAAACACCATGAAGTCCAAAAAACGCACCAGACAGGTCAGGGATAATGTTATTGAGAAATTTAAAGCAGGCCTAGGCTATAAAAAGATTTCCAAAGCCTTGAACATCCCACGGAGCACTGTTCGAGTGATCATTCAGAAAAGGAAGGAGTATGGCTCAACTGTAAACCTACCAAGGCAAGGCCGTCCACCTAAACTCACAGGCCGAACAAGGAGAGCGCTGATCAGAAATGCAGTCAAGAGGCCCATGGTGACACTGGACGAGCTGCAGAGATCTACAGCTCAGGTGGGGGGAATCTGTCTATAGAACAACTATTAGTCGTGCACTGCACAAAGTTGGCCTTTATGGAATAGTGGCAAGAAGAAAGCCATTGTTAACAGAAAAGCATAAGAAGTCCCGTTTGCAGTTTGCCACAAGCCATGTGGGGGACACAGCAAACGTGGAAGAAGGTGCTCTGGTCAGATGAGACCAAAATATAACTTTTTGGCCAAAATGCAAAACGCTATGTGTGGCAGGAAACTAACACTGCATATCACTCTGAACACACCATTCCCACTGTCAAATGTGGTGGTGGGAGCATCATGCTCGGGGGGTGCTGGGGATGTACAGCATCTTTGTGTACATCATCTTAAAGATTTTTATCTGATGAGGAGTTCAGCTCAATAGAATAGACTGTGTAGAGTATGGCTCTCATACTACATGGAATAGGGTAAAATTGGTCTGTAATCTTGCCTTTTCCAAAGACTTTTATCTCAAGTGTGTATGTAGCATAATGGTCTGAGATTTTGATTTTGGGGTTTTCATATGCTGTAAGCCACAGGGCTGTTGGGTTGAGGAGTTGGAGCAATTTTGGGGTACCTGGAGTCAAGAAAAAAATGCACCGACCCATAATATGTAATTTAAGGAGAAAATATTATAAAAATGTTCTATTTCTCAGATAATAGTAATCATAAATAACTTACCGTATATACTCGCAAGCACGCCGAATTTTTGACCCCCCAAAAGTGGGCCAAAAGTTGGGGGGTCGGCTTGCTTGCGAGTCATGGGTGGATAGGTGCTGTCCCTCCCCGCTCCCCCCGTGGCCGCCGCCGCTGCTATTACCTTAGGCGGCGCCGCTTCCTCTATCCCCGTCCTCCTCCGGTAACTCATTCACAGCAGCGCGCCCCCCGCTGCTGTGATGACGCAGGAAACCATAGAGAGCGGTTCCCATAGTAACGGCATCGCCGCTACAGGTTTCCTCGTCATCACAGCAGCGAGAGGCGCGCTGCTGTGAATGAGTTGCCGGAGGAGGACGGGGATAGAGGAAGCGGCGCCGCCTAAGGTAATAGCAGCGGCGGCCGCGGGGGAGCGGGGAGGGACAGCACCTACCCACCCACCTTCCCACCCATACTGGGGCACTATGCTAGCTATATGGGGCACTATGCTAGCTATATGGGGCACTATACAAGCTATACTGGGGCACTATACAAGCTATACTGGGGCACTATACTAGCTATAATGGGGCACTATACTAGCTATAATGGGGCACTATACTAGCTATACTGAGCACTATACTAGCTATACTGAGCACTATACTAGCTATACTGAGCACTATACTAGCTATACTGAGCACTATACTAGCTATACTGAGCACTATACTAGCTATACTGAGCACTATACTAGCTATAATGAGCACTATACTAGCTATAATGAGCACTATACTAGCTATACTGGGGCATTTTACTAGCTATACTGAGCACTACCTACCTATACTGGGCACTATACTAGCTATACTGGGACATACTGGGGGGATCACGCGGCCAGCGTTTCCTACCCCCGGCTTACATGAGGGTCAATCATTTTTTCCTGTTTTTTGGGGTAAAAGTGGGCAGGGGGGGGGGGGGGGGCGGCTTACATGCTTCGGCTTGCTTGCGAGTATATACGGTATACTGTATATACAGTAATAGAAGTGATTAATCACTGATGATGCCTAATTAGAATCTGATAAACCCTGTGCAGTTTTCTTGTTCACACCTTACAAATTCTGCTTCATGAAGTATAGTGTTAGGTGGAGTTCTCACTTAAAGTGACACTGAAGCTGAAAAAAAAGTATGATATGTTGATTTGTATGTGTAGTACAGATCATTAATAGCAAAGAAAAGAGTCTCATATTTTTATTTTCACTTATATAACTATTTTTTTTTTATAACGTTGCATCATTCTGTTATATTAGTACATGTAGTCCTCGACTTACGAACGCCCGACTTATGAACGACCCACCGATACGAACCGCATGGCTTCTCTATTTCTATGGGAACAAGTCAAATTTTTTTTTCCAAATTAGACTTGTAGTTTTTGAGAAAATCGATTTAAAAAAAAAAATCAAAGAAAAAATGTCTTTTAAACTTGTATAAACAGGTACAAAGGGCAGATGTGACACAGAGGAGGTACAGGGGACAGATGGCCCAATGTTCCGACTTAAGAACAGATTCAGGTTAAGAACGAACCTACAGTCACTATCTCGTTCGTTAACCAGGGACTACCTGTAGTTTACAAACCACACTCTGTATTTTTAACTACAGGGTGGGCCATTTATATGGATACACCTTGATAAAATGGGAATGGTTGGTGATATTAACTTCCTGTTTGTGGCACATTAGTATATGTGAGAGGGGAAACTTTTCAAGATTGGTGGTGACCATGTCGGCCATTTTGATGTCGGCCATTTTGAATCCAACTTTTGTTTTTTCAATAGGAAGAGGGTCATGTGACACATCAAACTTCTTGGGAATTTCACAAGAAAAATACTGGTGTGCTTTATTCTTTGATGAGTTATTTACAAGTTTCTGACCACTAATAAAATGTGTTCAATGTGCTGCCCATTGTGTTAGATTGTCAGTGTAACCCTCTTCTCCCACTTTTCACACACTGATAGCAACACCACAGGAGAAATATATAAAATGTATCAAAGCGCTATAGCTAACACGAAATTAAAAGTCTAGTCGGAGTGCGCTACCACAAGGTCAGGCAGGACCTAAAAAACTTGTACACAATCGTTTAAGCGCACATCCTAATTCATATAAAAGTCCACATAAAAATCACTTCGGAATCCTCATATGCAGTTTCTTGGTCTCTTGTGCCACCATCACCATGGACACCCAACAGTAAACAGACTCACCAGATGTATTGCCCACTGCTAGACTGGCCAACCATGCACAAATCCAGGAGCCTCAGTACTTCAGGATCCTGGTGCCGCTTTGATGCTGTCCTTTTAGACCACCATCATTCTCCACATTATCCATGCATAGCACCTCAAAGAAATAGCCTGCATAGCGTAACTCCGTATAACACTTAAAATTTTAATTATAAAATTGCACTCACATGCTCCAAAAGGTATTGCACACATAGAGTTTTAGGGGCTCTCCCCCGTTGCCTGGCAGGGCACTGCTTGTATTGGGTCCTTCAGCTCCCCCTCCACTCAGCTTGCGGACACCACCGCCTCCACCGGCTGTTCACTTCCTGGTATATCCAACCTCCCGCCCGATCGATTTCGTCACTCCCTCGTGACTCATCAGGTGCCCCGGCCGGTGGAGGCGGTGGTGTCTGCAAGCTGAGTGGAGGGGGAGCTGAAGGACCCAATACAAGCAGTGCCCTGCCAGGCAACGGGGGAGAGCCCGTAAAACTCTGTGTGCAATACCTTTTGGAGCATGTGAGTGCAATTTTATAATTAAAGTTTTAAGTGTTATACGGAGTTACGCTATGCAGGCTATTTCTTTGAGGTGCTATGCATGGATAATGTGGAGAATGATGGTGGTCTAAAAGGACAGCATCAAAGTGGCACCAGGATCCTGAAGTACTGAGGCTCCTGGATTTGTGCATGGTTGGCCACTCTAGCAGTGGCCAATACATGTGGTGAGTCTGTTTACTGTTGGGTGTCCATGGTGATGATGACACAAGAGACCAAGAAACTGCATATGAGGATTCCTAAGTGATTTTTATGTGGACTTTTATATGAATTAGGATGTGCTCTTAAACTATTGTGTACCACAGGAGAAATTCTAGCACAGGCTCTCAATATTCGTAGTTTTAGGTGCTGCACATCTCGTCTCTTCTCAGCATAGACAATTGCCTTCAGATGACCCTAAAGATAAAAGTTTGAGTGGGTCAGATCGGGAGACCTTGGGGGCCATTCAACTGGCCCACTATGACCAATCCACTTTCCAGGAAACTGTTCATTTAGGAATGCTCGGACCTGACACCCATAATGTGGTGGTGCACCATCTTGCTGGAAAAACTTGGGGAACGTGCCAGCTTCAGTGCATAAAGAGGGAAACACATCATCGTGTAGCAATTTTGCATATCCAGTGGTCTTGAGGTTTCCATTGATGAAGAATGACCCCACTATCTTTGTACTCCACATACCACACCATTGTTTTTTCAATAGGAAGAGGTTACGAGATGTGCAGCACCTGAAACTACGGATACTGGGAGCCTGTGCTAGCATTTGTCCTGCGGTGTTGCTATCAGTGTGTGAAGAGTGGGAGAAGAGGATTGCATTGACAATCCAACACAATGGGCAGCACATTGAGCACATTTTATAAGTGGTCAGAAACTTGTAAATAACTCATGAAAGAATAAAGTTACGTTAAAACCAAGCACACCATTGTTTTTCTTGTGAAATTCCCAATAAGTTTGATGTCACATGACCTTCCTATTAAAAAAAAAAAAAAAGTGGATTCAAAATGGCCGACTTCAAAATGGCCACCATGGTCACCACCCATCTTGAAAAGTTTCCCCCTCACATATACTAATGTGCCACAAACAGGAAGTTAATATCACCAACCATTCCCATTTTATTAAAGGGGAACTTCAGCCTAAACAAACATACTGTCATCAAGTTACATTAGTTATGTTAATTAGAATAGATAGGTAATCTCTTACCCACCCTGTTTTAAAAGAACAGGCAAATGTTTGTGATTCATGGGGGCTGCCATCTTTGTTATGGGGGCAGCCATCTTTTTGGTTGAAAGGAGGTGGCAGGGAGCATGAGACACAGTTCCAACAGTCCTGTGTCCTGATCACCCCTCCCAGCTGCATACGCTAGGCTTCAAATGTCAAATAAAAAATGTCAAAAAAAAAATTGCACCAAAACAGCAGAACGAGAACAACAAAATCAGAAATCCCATCATGCTTTGCACAGCATCAGGGGAAAAAAGCCTGGGCAGTTTTCTTCTGTGCAGCTAAAAATGAGGCTTGTATAAGAGAAGCAAAGTTCTGATGCTGTGAAACTGTTAAAGAAACACAAAGCCTTTTCAGTGCTGCTGAGTCGATTTTTAGTCCGGAGGTTCACTTTAAGGTGTATCCATATAAAGGGCCCACCCTGTATAAAACAGAGCAAAGCTAATGACCCTTTGAACTTCCCTGCAGTGAAAGCTTTTCTGAAGCTGTCTCTCACTGTTTCTTAGATGTACAGTGCTGCCCATAATTATTCATACCCCTGGCAAATTTTGACTTAGTTACTTTTATTCAACCAGCAAGACCTTTTTTTTATGAGAAATTACATAGGTGTCTCCCAAAAGATAAGACCATGTACAAAAGGCATTATTGTGGGGAACAAAATCTAATCTTTTATTTACATTTGAGCAAAAAAGTGTCCAAAATTATTCATTATATTTGTATTTTTTAATAATACTTTGCACTGTTGCCACTGGAACTTGAAAACATTTAGAAATGGCCTTGTAGCCCTTTCCTGACTTGTGAGCAGCCACAATGTGCAGCTACAGGTCCTCACTGAGCTCCTTTGTCTTCGCCATGACTGTCCACAAACCAACTGCAGAGAGCTGCTGTTTTTCACCTGTTAAGTTGATTAAAACAGCTGTTCCCAATTAAGAAGGGTAATTAGGATGCTATAGAACTGCTCTATTTGGAATGGTATAGAACTGGATTTTTCCACAGACTGTGACAGTTTGTGAAGGGTATGAATAATTTTGGACTGGATCCTTTTTGTTCAAATGTAAATAAAAGCTTAGGAATGTTTTTTTTTTCTCTCCTCAATAATGTCTCTTGTACATCATCATATTATCTTTTGGAAGACACCTGTGTCATTTCCCGTCAAAAAATTACTTGCTGGTTGAATAAAAGTAACTAAGTCCAAATTTGCCAGGGGTATGAATAATTATGGGCAGCACTGTATATGTGCTTCAGAAAACAGGACGGTCTTCGACCCAAGTTGGGTCAGAGAGCTCAGAAAAGTTTTTTTTTTTACATAGGTAACAACTGAAATTTAAAAGTGGCCATCCATCAGGCAACATGGTGGCCGATCGACCATTTGATTATTACAATCGAATAAAAATCTGTGCCAAGTGCATGCCCGACCGACAATGCGACCAATTTCGATCCTGTAATTGGTCGCATAGTCGATCGCACATGCTGCAAAATGTGTGGCCGACTTGCTTGTTTGAGTGCACGGCGGCAACGGCGTGCAATTTCGGGATGATCGAACGTGACACGAAACCCCCGGCGCTGTCCCCCCCTAATGTTAAGTGTCGTTCAAACCCCCCCCATCCCCCGGTGCCCCGTGCATGTTATACATTACATGTCTGCAGCCTCCGCTTGTCCTTCGCTGCTCTGGGCACATTCCGCTGTAAATACACGTGCACCCCACATGGTTTCCTAGTAAGGATGCACATATGACATCAGACGTTATACACACGGCCACGTTACTAAGCAACCACGTGGCACGCTTGTATGAAGAATAGAGTGCGCCGGAGCCATCGGGGACAAGCGGAGGTTGCGGACAGTTAATGTATAACATGCACGGGGCATCGGGGGACACTTAAAATTAGGGTGGAAAGCGTTGGGGTGGCGAGGCTGTCGGATGTGGCGTCACAAGGCTGGTTCCGGATCGATTTCAGCATGAAATTGATCGGCAATTGGCCTGCAGTGTATGGGCAGCTGACAGATCTCTCTCTTGTCAGATTTGATTAAGTGAGAGATTTGTCTCCTGGTAAGATCTACTCATCATCACTAGATGTATGGCTACCTTTAAGTCTTCCTGTACTGGAAACCGTACGAGACTTTGCTACTAATGTTCTATTTCTTAGCTGTACTACACATACAATTCATAATCTCATATATTTATTTTTGCATCAGGCTTGCTTTAAGCTTTGTTTTTTTAAAAGAGACCCCGAGGTAGGCTCATATAAATAAAAAAAACAAACAAAAAAACCTAGACTACCTGATCCGAGGGGTTAGGCGGATCAGGTAGCCACCATCCAGGGGGCAGAGAGCAGTATGTGGGGGGACGGGACATAGAGGCATGACATGAGGCAGAGAGCAACATGCCCCCTCCCCTCCACACCGCCTCGGGTTCTCTTTCTTTAAAGTGGATTCGAGGTGAACTTTTACACATTTCATAATTGTGTTCCTTTCCTATTGTTTATAGGGCATTCCTCAAGCCAAATACTTTTTTGTTTTTGTTTTAATACTCTAATTCCCTATAAACTAAAAAAAGCCACACCAACAGGTTTTCAGAGAGCCTTGGCAGTAGCAAGGGCTCATGGGAGCTCAGTCTGGGCAGGAGGAGGGGGAGGGGTTACTAGCCATTGATTTCAGAAGCAGAGGGGAGGAGGGAGGAGGAGAGGGGATTAGGCTGATGGCTCAAAATACAGATAAGCCTGCCTCTGTGTAATGTTTACAAACAACATGGCTGCTGTCATTGTATCACAGGAATAAATAATCATATTCTATTAAAGCTGTTTGCAGCTAGATTTGCTCTGTAAACCATCTAAACTTTTTATATAAGATATATAGACAAGTTACTTGTTATAGTTAATTTTTCATCTCGGATCCGCTTTAAATAAGCTTCACAGTGATTGGTAATGCTTTAGCGCTTTCACTGAATGTTATGTTTCAGTCAGTGCTTTATGCTGGGAATACATGTTTCATTTTTGCCTTCGTTTCGATTGTGCCTTTTGTCCTTTTCGTTCCCGAAATAATCGAACGTACGGTTAATATCACCACCCACGGTTTCGTTTTTTTTTTTCCGATTCTGATGGTTTCGTTTTTCCAATAATCGAAGGCTGCAAAGAAACGAAACGAAAATCCCTTTTTACAGGGACGGACTAACATAAACGAACATATAATCGATCTGAACAGCCATCAAGCCTACCAATGGCTCGATTAGATGGATAAAGAGAGATAATATCAAACATGTTCGATCACTAGTCGTTCGTTTTTGGGGTCTATTAATCGAAACTATAATGAGATTATGACTATTTTCACATACGTTTTCAACACTCGATTCGTTTACTGAACGAATCGAAGGCTAAAACGAAGGCAAAAACGAAACGTGTATTCCCAGCATTACCCTGTTACTAATATCTGATTTGCTTTTTACATGGATGTGACTTTTTAAGGTGGTTAAAGTGAACTTCCGGACTAAAAATCGACTCAGCAGCACTGAAAAGGCTTGGTGTTTCCTTAACAGTTTCACAGCATCAGAACTTTGTTTCTCTTATACAAGCCTCATTTTTAGCTGCACAGAAGAAAACTGCCCGGGCTTTTTTCCCTTGATGCTGTGCAAAGCATGATGGGATTTTTGATGATGATGTTCTCTTTCTGCTGTTTTGTTGCAAATTTTTTTTTTTTTTTTGGTTACATTTTGAATTTGACATTTGAAGCCTAGCGTGTGCAGCTGGGAGGGGTAATCAGGACACAGGACAGTTGGAACTGTGTCTCCTGCTCCTTGTCACCTCCTTTCAATCAAAAAGATGGCTGCCCCCATGAATCACAAACATTTGCCTGTTCTTTTAAAACAGGGTGGGTAAGAGATTATATTACCTTTCTATTCTAATTAACATAACCAATGTAACTTGATGACAGTATGTTTGTTTAGGCTGAAGTTCCCCTTTAAGGCATGATAATGTTTTCTCCTCGCATCCTCCGAGGTCCTGTATATGACAGTAATTGTATTGTTTTGCACTTCTATAGCTGGTATTCTTTCCCTTCTTGATGAAGAAGAACCTCAGCTCAAGGTAAGAACATTTTTTTTTGTTCACATTTATGCTTTAAATCTGTTTAACTAAGAATAGTATTAACAGTCACTTGTGTCTAACAAACTCTCTTGTTTCACTAATCCTGTTTATGAAATTTGATTTAAACCAGCTGGAAAATGAGAGCTCTCTTTAAGACAGCCCATAACAACTTAGCACAGCAATGCAAGTGGTGTTTACTATAGTATGCTCATTATGTTTTCTCCTCAACCTCACTTAACTGTGCTTTCGAACCAGCTGTTCTTAAGGAGAAGCACTTTTAAAATGAACTTGTCACCAACTGTTATAAGTAATCTCTGCACACCCCCTAATGGCCAATATGTACCATTAGCACCCAAACACAGTTCCCGAGCCCCCCAGAAATGTTTAAACTTTACTATCTGACGTAAGTAAGAGGTCTGGCAAATGCTCAGCAGACAGTCATATCAAGTGTAGGCATAATAATCTGTAAGTCTTTGTTAAAGCCGTACTGTCACCATAAAAATCAAAATTTCAACAGCAACTGGTCTGAGTGTATTAAGTGATAAAGATGCTAATCCTGCATTCAAAACTTTTTCTGCTGTTATGGTTTGGAGTTATCACATACTCTAGGAGCACTGGCCCTTTAGTAGTCAGTGCCAAACAGTTGAATGCTGGGGGTTCTTTTTATCTATAATATATTCCTCCACTTCCATTTATTTCATGCCTAGCTTCTTATCTGAAACACCTCTTCTCACTTGTGTTTACAAGCAAGGCTGAGGTGACTCAGCGATTGGAGGAGAAACAAAAAAAGACAGTGCAGATCCTAGTATACACCTCAGTGGGAGTGTCTGAAGACTCTGGGAGGAGGGCAGATAATGAATACACAATGAGCAAGAGAAGGGAGGTGGGGGAAACTAGAGTCAGGGAGGATATGATGTCAGCATTAGCTTGGCAAGATGGCCACTGCCTAGAATAGGATTTTCTGCTTTTCCTTTATTAAATTCACAGGAATCATTACGTGGATAGCACAATATATCTGTTATGTAAGTAGAAGTAGTATTTATCTACTTATAGATGTGTTTTTTTATTTCTAGGTTAGCATGGGTGTCGCTTGTCCTTTAAAGGAAAATGTTACATTTATAGTAACAGAGGGGCCAACGCAGAATAAAATAGGTTAAAACTAGATTAAAAGGAAGGTAGTAGTGGACTTACCTCCAGGAAGTTAAGCTGGCCATACACTGGCCCGATTTGCCGCCGTTTCGACCGCAGATTCGATCACTGGGATCGAATCTGCTGCCAATCGTTCGCGCTACACGCCGAATTTCGATCCATTTCGTCCGATCGCTCCGTGCGGAAAATTACCGTCGATCGCCCGCGGGTAGGGAGCGCGTCGCTAGCGGCGTTCGAGTGCCCGACGACCGACGCTATAGAGCGGCAATACATTACCTGCTCCGCCGGCGCATCTGCTCCCGGTCACCGCTGCTCCGTCTCCGCGCTGGTCTCCGGCATGCTTCAGTTCCTCCTGCCCGGGAAGGAAGTTTAAACAGTAGATGGCGCTCTACTGTTTAAACTTCCTGCAGGGCAGGAAGAAGTAAAGCATGCCGGACCTGGAGACCAGAGCGGAGACGGAGCAGCGGTGACCGGGGGCAGTCACGCCGGCGGAGCAGGTAATGTATGCGGCGGGGGAGGGGAGCGGCGGCAGCAGCACCACCACCACAACAGATTGTGAACGGTTTCCTGCTGAAATCGGTTCACAATCTGCAGTAAAGGTAGCCATACGATCCCTCTCTGATCAGATTCGATCAGAGAGGGATCTATCTGTTGGTCGAATCTGATGGCAAATCGATCAGTGTATGGCTACCTTTAGACTTGTTTAGTCTAATATCAAAAACGGCTTTCATTTTCATAAAAAAAAACTTTCAAAGTGTGACACCTTTTTAGGTAAACCTGCTTCCTCAGGCAAATTTGTTGGAGGATCTGTATCAAAAACCTGGCACTTCTTTGCCGCATTGCATTTTGGATTTTTTTCCAAAAATAAAAGCTGTTTTTGATATTAGACTAACAGAGTCCGACTTCCTGGAAGTAATCTGGTTTTAACCTATTTTATTCTGCGTTCAGCTCAATCTTTAACTATCCTTGCTGTGAGGGTTGTGTTCCCCTTTTTCTATACTACATTCATAGCTTGCTTGGCTTAACAAGGGCGAAAAGGGATAATTTGCATATTTAGTGGTAGTGCATTGTGGGTAACCACAAATGTTCATTTATAACTGAATTATTGCAAATTTCCTTCTGTTTTAAGAAGGCAATTACACCAAGCTTTGCTTTTTTAGTAAGAGGCCTTTTTGGTCCCTTTCATCCCCCTACACATTCCTTCACAACAAACTTTATTTGAATTTTCTTTGACCATCAATGATAAGAGCATGTTTACAGGAGTGCAACATAGTCAAACCTCAATAACAAAAGAAATACAATAATCACATTTCGTTACTGTAAAGACACAGTATAAGGTTTGCAAATAAAGCACAGTGTTCTCCCCAGAGCCTTTCAGCAGGGCGGAGCGCCCACCTGACCCTGCCCTCCCGCCCGGCTGCCGTTTCCCCTGGTCTGTAGCAGAGTTACTTCCTCCTCCTTGAATCATTACAGCAGCAGCGGCTGTGTCTGTGCAGCCAGCTCGCTGTTATTCAGGGTTGCTATCTCCGCCCTCTTCCCCAGCTCCCTTCGTAGTGTAGAGGGGCGGGGAAAGCTCCTGTGAAGTAGTTACACACAGGACAGATAAACTTGCACCGCGGGACGCCAGGCTCTATTCATTCCGGCAAGTGTCTTGTCACAACGGGGGAGGGGGGCTGTCTTGCAGCCGTTGCTGTGTGGCAAATGCCTTTTATGTGCAGACAGAATTAGTTTAGCGTCACACACTTGTACTACCCTCACTAATGAGTAATGTGGAGAGGAGAGCTGTAACCTTGCAGAAGATTTCTGCTGATTATAAAACGGGACATTACTGACCTTCTAGAAAAAAAAAAAAAAAAGCAAGTTAGCTGTAATCTTAGCTAAACTTGGAAAATACTTGAGAGAGAGAGAGAGAGAGAGAGAGAATATGGTGGGTGGGTGTGTGTTTGTTTTATCCTGGGTTGTCCCAACCTATCCAGTAGTACCTGACCTCGGCACGCCGAGGTTTACGCGCATACACCATTACTCCGCATGATAAAGGAAGGTTTGCGCGCGAGCGGCCCGCGTGTTTCAAAATTTTGTGAGTCAACCCCCCAGTGTGACCCTCCCCACCCGGCTACTTTTTCATGCCACCCGGCTGGAAAAATATTCTGGGGAGAACACTGAAGCATAATTACTTGTTTCATACTATGTCTCTCTTGTTAGGATAAGGGAAATATTTCAGTCAAAGCCCTTTCAACCACCGACCCTCCCAACCCTCCCCACCCTCCCCCCTCCCATGTCATCTCCGATTGTCCTATTAACTGGTAGGATTAATCTTGTGTTATCTCTAATCTCCCTAGTGTTCCCATTAATTGCTCTGTTAGGTACCATTTAGTATCTTTAAAAGGGGACACTAGCTCTTTAAGTTCATCCTTGGTAAAGGATTTCAGCATAAACTGTCTCCACGTTTTGAAGAATGATTTAGTTTTTTTATCTTTATGCGTTAAAGCATCTAGCCGATTCACCCTAAATAGATGAATGAGTTCCTCCTTGACATCCCATACTGTAGGAGCACTAGGATAAATCCATTTGTTGAGAATCACCTTTCAGGCCGCCATTAATATTAAATGTGCTAGTTTGGATATGGGGGCTTGGGGCGTCGAGGGATTCCCCGAGGAAGAAGGTTGAGATGAGTGATAGTGGAATAACATCAAGAGAGGATCAAGTTCCATTCTAGTTCTACAGATTGTTTCCGTATAATTCACTATCTTTGTCCAGAAGGTTGAGACTACTGGACATGTCCATAGGCAATGGAACAGATCCGCCTCTGGACAAGTACATTTGGGGCATACTGGGGAATAATGAGGGGGGGGGAATTTTATATTTTATGTTGAACGCGTATATGGCTCTATGGATAAGTTTTAATTGAGATTCTCTCCAATTTTCCCCTAATATCAATTTGTGGGCCACACGGTACCCCTCCAAAATTTTTCTTCCTATGTCCTCCCCCGGTATATCCCTCGACCACCTTGTCAAGTTATTGGTAGCTTTCGTGGTTATACGAATCTGTTGTAAATTTGATTGTATTACTGATAAGGATAGCCTAGGAGTTTGTGGGGAAAGGAACTTATTGAGGTCATTTAGGGAATAAATCAGCGGTGATTTGCCTCCCTCCTCTCGGACATATGACTGGAGCTGACCAAAGTATAAAAAGTGGTGTCTAGGAATGTTATATTTTGAGCGAATCTCTAGGAAGGACATCAGTCTATTTTTTCTCAGGTCGATGATATTCCCGAGTCTCTTTATCCCTTTTTCTTGCCAATTCAAGAAACCTCTATGTGCAATACTGGCCTGAAACCCAGGAAGGCCCCATATAGGCATATATTTAGACACACGGTAAGGTACCTGAAATAATTTTCAAATTTCTTTCCAAGCTATTGCTGTGTCCCTAACTGTTCTGCTTGATTTACCGTATTTGGCGCCGTATAAGACGCACTTTTTCTCCCCCAACAATGGGAAGAAAAAGTCCCTGCGTCTTATACGGCAAAGGCAGGGAATCCCCAACTTGCAAACGCCCGCCGATCCGAACCGCCGACCCGCCGCCATGTTGGGGATTCCCTGCCTGTGTGCCCGCAGCGTTAGACTACCCCGTGCCTCAGCTTTTGCCCTCTAATCACCTCTTGCCCCCCGTGTGTGACTCCCCCGGTCCCCTCTGCGTGTCTCCGATATGCCTATTGTATGTATTTCCCCCCTCAGTGTCTGCAGCATCAGCGGCTTACCAGATCCATGCCGCCGCGAGAACTGCAGACACCCGGCATCTCCATACGCTTCCTCTATTGTGCGCTTGTACTGATGACGTCATCAGTACAAGCGCACAATAGAGGAAGCGTATGGAGATGCCGGGTGTCTGCAGTTCTCGCGGCGGCATGGATCTGGTAAGCCGCTGATGCTGCAGACACTGAGGGGGGAAATACATACAATAGGCATATCGGAGACACGCAGGGGGGGCTGAGGGATTCGCACACGAGGGGGGGGGGGCAGGAGGTGATTAGAGGGCAAAAGCTGAGGCACGTAAGGAAAGGGCACAGAATGACATGAGGGAGACGGGACACAGGAGGACACATGGGGAGAAGGGGCACACATTAGGACACATGGGGCACACTGAAACACACATGGGGCACACTGAAAGACACATGGGGCACACTGAAAGACACATGGGGCACACTGAAAGACACATGGGGCACACTGAAAGACACATGGGGCACACTGAAAGACACATGGGGCACACTGAAAGACACATGGGGCACACTGAAAGACACATGGGGCACACTGAAAGACACATGGGGCACACTGAAAGACACATGGGGCACACTGAAAGACACATGGGGCACACTGAAAGACACATGGGGCACACTGAAAGACACATGGGGCACACTGAAAGACACATGGGGCACACAGAAGGACAGATGTAGGACAGATGGGGCACACAGTAGGACAGATGGGGCACACAGTAGGACAGATGGGGCACACAGTAGGACACATGGGGCACACAGTAGGACAGATGGGGCACACAGGAGTACCATTTGGGGGATAACATGTACAAGACGCTCCTGGACCATGGACGCACCAGGTTTAGAATATATATTTTTTTTTCACTGGTTTTAGCACTCTAAACCTGGGTGCGTCTTATATTCCGGAGCGTCTTATACGGCGCGAAATACGGTAAGTTTAGGAGGGAAATTTCTTAGTGGGGTATGTAATAGCCCTGCCAAATCCCATGGCTCTGCAAAGGACGATTCAAGAGTATAATTTGAATAAAAACTAGTGCCATTTATCCAATCTCTTATATTTCGGGTTAGACAAGCTAGATTATATCGACGAATATTAGGGATAGCTAGTCCACCCCACTCTTTTGGAAGGTGGAGCTTGGTAAGTGCAATTCTAACCTTCCTACGTTTCCATAGAAAGTTTGAAAAGGCTCTATTTAGAATTTGTACATCTGTATGTTTTAATAACAGCGGTAGTGTTTGTAGAGGATAGAGTAATCTTCCAAAACTAACTGATTTTATTAGGACCGCTCTGCCCATAAGATTTACAGGTAATGTCTCCCAACTTAGCAACTGCCTTTTGATATCCGAGATGAGGGGTTGATAATTTAACGCATAAAGTTGACTGGTGTCTTTATGGAACTTTATTCCCAAGTAGGTGACTTGTGTACAAACCTTTACTGGTATTTGAGTTTTGTCAATTAAAGGTGCTGAAGGGGAAAGAAACATTAACTCGCTCTTTGCAACGTTTATTTTAAAACCACTATGGATCCCGATCTCTTGTATCACTTTAAGTACCCGAGGTAACTGGGTGTTGGGGTCATTCGTAAATAAAAGTACGTCGTCTGCAAACAAAGCTTGTGTCACCTTAGCCCCCCCAATATCTATTCCTTCATTTTCTACTGCTAATAACCTAGCCATTGGTTCTAATGCCAAATTGAATAATAAAGGTGATAACGGACATCCTTGACGGGTCCCCTTTTCCAAGGATATAGTATTAGATAGAAAACCTGGGGTATAGATCCTTGCTCCCGGGGCAGTATGCATTGCCTTAATCAATTTGCGTATTGACCCATCAAAGCCCATTTTGTCCAATACTAGATCTAGCCATCCCCAATCTACATTATCGAATGCCTTTTCGGCGTCTATTAAAAGAATTGCACTATTTTTGCATGATTTAGGGTAGGCCTTTACATGGTCTTGTACCAGCAAAAGTTTGCGTATGTTGGCTGCTGCCGATCGGTTGCGTATGAAACCTACTTGATTTGGATCAATCAACCTAGGTAATATGTTTGCAAGCCGATCTGCTATAATTTTAGAGAGTAGCTTTAAATCTTGGTTGATCAAGGAAATTGGTCGATAGGAGCTAGGTAGCATAGGATCCTTTCCTGGTTTAAGAAGGAGTTTTATATAGGCCACGTTTGCAAAATTTGGGTACTTTCCTTCTTTTAGAATTTTATCAAATAGGGATTTTAAGTAGGGAATCAATTCCAGACGCAAAAGCTTATAAAATTCGGGGGTAAACCCATCTGGGCCTGGGGATTTCCTGTTTTTTAATTGCTTTATGGCATCACTGATCTCCCCCTCCGTAATTGGAGCATTCAGCTCGGACAGCTCGTCTTCAGAGAGTATGGGAAGTGATATTTTATCCAATAGAGCTAGTCTTTGTTCTAATGATCCTCCACCAGCTGAATTTGTATATAGGGAGTTATAGAAATCGCAAAAGCAAGAATTGATTTCCTTGGGATTATTTATGATATGGCCTGAGGGGGAGCGCAGCGATGCAATCACAGTTGATTGGTAAGGGGGCTTGGCCAATTTTGACAATAAGGTGCTCATTTTGTTACTAAATTTATAATAGTATAGATCTTTGTACGATTTTACGTACATTTCCCTGCTTTTAAAATTTGCGTCTGAAATAGATTTAGCCTTTAGCCACCTCATCCTGGACTCTGGAGTTGGACTCTCTAGGTATATTTTATGTGCCATACGTAACTCGTTCAGGGATTTGGTATATGCTTCATGAGATTGCTTGCGTTTTCCCGCAATGTAACTAATAATTTTCCCCCTAATGGTAGGCTTGGCCGCCTCCCAAAATAGGAAGGCATCTTTGACATGTTCTTTATTTTCCTCTTTATACTCCCACCACCAATTAAGTAGAAGCTGGGCGAATCCCTCATCCTCATAAAGGTAAGAGGGGAACTTCCAAATAATGTCTGTCCCTCTAGGAATTATTGGGGAATATTCAACTTGGATCGGTGCGTGGTCTGATATGACCAGGTCAGAGATGGTGGACTTGATGACTTGTGACATGGCCTGTGGGGAAACAAGGAAGTAATCTAATCTTGACCAGGCATTATGTGGTGCTGAATGGAAAGAGAATTCCTCTCCATCAGGATGAAGCAGCCTCCAGCTATTATTTAGAGTGGATGATTGTAAAAAGTCTTGAAATAGTGCTGACTTGGATAGCGTTAAAGGACTAGGATGGAGTTTTGAAGACCTGTCCTCACGAACATTAGCGAGGGCATTAAAGTCTCCTCCTTGTATTATCTTAACTGGGCCTGGGGACAATGTGGCTGACAATAAAGAGGTGAAAAAGGGTTTGTCTTCCTCAGTAGGTGCATAGACATTGAATAATGTAATAGCTTCTCCTGCTAACGTTAACTGGAGTTTTACCCAGCGGCCTTCTTCATCTGAGGTTACATCTGAAACTTCTCCTTGCAAATTTTTGTGCAATAAGATAAGAACCCCAGCTTTACGGCCTTTGGCAGACGACCCGTATACCTGACCTACCCATGATTTCTTCATGAATTTAAACTGATCAGAGGATAAGTGACATTCCTGAAGGAAGGCTATGTCTGACTTCAACTTCTTCAAGTGACGTAAAACTATAGATCGTTTACCTGGGGAACGAAGCCCCTTTACATTCCAAGAGGTTATACACAGAGACATTTCAGCCAAAAGTTATGCCTTATGATGCTATAACCTAGTTTTAGAGATAGCTTGAAACGGAGAGAACCAGAGATGACCAATACCCCACAAACAACCCCAAATTTCTCTTCCTTTCTCTTTTTTGACCTTAGACCCTTAAGGGGTCTATTGCCTTGCATTTTGAAAGAGAGTAAACAGCTATAGAGAAAGAGTATCATAAAAAAAAGAAAAACATAACAAGTTAAACATTTGTTCATGACTTCACTTTTTCCCCGGATGACGACCACCCCTCACAGCTCCAAGTCCGAGAACCTCCCCCTCTTAAGGCTTTTAATTAGTATTAACAATAGTAGAAACACCTAGGACAGAAAGGGTTTAAAATGCATAGGCCTACTACCTAGAAAAACTCAAAACCTTTTGTCTAGACTAGTTATAGTGCTTGCATTTCTGTTCATTGTACAACATCACCCCCTACTGCCCAAATTGTGTAAAAACCACCAAGCTCAATAAATACTAGCCAACGCTTGTATCAGAGTTATTGTTCAAAAAGGACATTGCTTCGGTTGGCGTTGTAAATATATGAGTAGTATTAGTGTCATCGGTGATCCGCAGAATAGCTGGATATTGTAAGGCAAATTTCCAGTTCTTTTCTATACATTTTGCACATGCAGAACTGAACAACTGGCGTTTTTTAGAGACCTCCACCGAAAAGTCATTAAAGAGACGTATTTTGGCCCCTTGATAGTCGATCGGATGTCCAAGATCCCGGAAGGCCCGCAAAAGATCAGTTTTTTCCGCATAGTCCAGGTATCTAGCAAGGACTAGTCGAGGGGGTCGGGTATCAGTATCTGCTCGTGGAGGACCAACTCTATAAGCACGCTCGACTTTCAGGGGCCTTTTAAAGCCCAGCATTTTTGGTAATGTGGTCATGCAAAGTTCACGTAGGGCAGTGGTTGCTATGCTCTCTGGCAGACCCACTACTCTTAAATTGTTCCGCCGTGAGCGATTTTCAAGATCTTGCAGCTTATCACGGAATTGCTTGTTTTCCTCGAGTAGTTTTGTGTATTTCTTGCCCTCTTTAACCCCCTCGTCCTCTATGGCCTGGATTCTGTGTTCAGCCTGGTCCAGCCTTTTATTATGATCCTGCAACTTATGTATGTCCTGTATTGATTTATCCAAAGTGGCCTGCAATGTCATCTGTAGCTCAGGAGCAAGCTGCCTTGCCACCTCTGTTGCCAGCATCTTATAGTCTAATGGCAACCCAGCGAACCCAGTGAGCCCACCTCCCTCACCTGTCTGTTGCGAAAGGGATGTTTCTTCTGCCTCCCAGTCCGCGGCCCGCTGCGGGGAAGCTTCCCACTCCGGAGACTGGCTCTGTGTCTCATGTGCTGGGGATGTCCCGGCGGCCATCTTGCCGGCCTCCTCCTCCATGTGCTGGGTCTTCCGAGGTGACGACCGCAGCAGGTAACGGTCCATCGGCGGGGCTATTTGCGGCGGGGATGTCGGGGCTTTGTCCTGCAGCTCTGGTGGGCAGATCAGGGGCGCTTTGTGGGGCGTGCAGCCTTTGGAGAGTGTCACGGCATGCGGAGCTTCTTGCTCACACTCCCATCACCCGGGCGCCGGAACCGGAAGTCCCCCCCCCCTACACATTCCTATTAGTTTGGGTCACCCTGAGCTGCTTGGTTACTCTGTTGTACTCGTCCAAGCCCTATTTCATACAGCCTTATTAATCCCTGCTATGTACTGATGAGGACCAAAAGTCCGAAACAGGCTGTCTACATGTGGGTTTGATATGGCTGTGTAAAACTTAAAGCTATAGGCTTGCTATATACCAGCGGTTCTGGATGCTTGCTTGGCTTAACAAGGGTGAAAAGGGATAATTTGCATATTTAGTGGTAGTGCATTGTGGGTAACCACAAATGTTCATTTATAACTGAATTATTGCAAATTTCCTTCTGTTTTAAGAAGACAATTACACCAAGCTTTGCTTTTTTAGTAAGAGAGCTTTTTGGTCCCTTTTATCCCCCTACACATTCCTAGTAGTTTGGGTCACCCTGAGCTGCTTGGTTACTCTCTTCTATGCTACAGAGAGTGACTTCTTAAACCGGAGTGGGGTTAGGTCTAATCTCCCCACTTGCCTTCACAGTGGTTACCTTGAAGGTAACCCTGTTTTGTGAGTATTCTTCTTCTCAATTTTACAAACTAACCATCCTTTACAGTACGTAACGGTACTTCACCATATTGGTCTCTCGGTGTCCCTTGTCCCAATTTTTTGTCTTGATAGCATACCATATATACTCACAAATGAGCATGTTGTGCCTCCATACCGCTCCTTAGTAATAGGTGTCAGTAGTCTCTTGGCTAGTGATGCGACTGGACAAAAGCCAATGACAGTAATTAAGAGTGTGCATGTAGTTTACCTTACACTTAATACGTTACTCTAGATATGGTAGGCCACTCGTCTGTCTGCAGACCTTGCACAACAGTGTCTGCTAAAAAAGAGCCTACAGGCCATGTTTAGTTGACAGTCTTCAGCCAATGGTGCTGCACTGTAATTTACTTATTCACTCTTGGGTGACTTTGCCACAAAACACTATCCCAGAATTTGACAGAGAGAATCAGTCCTGGCAGGTCATTTTTGTCAGTCAAAACTACTGTTTGTTCTTGTGATTAAGTGTCATTTATTTGCATTCCTTAATTGCTTTAAAGGAGTGCAGACATGCCTATGTCTATAGCTGTATTTAAAAAAACAATAATCAGTATGTCACTGCTTAGATCTTGATTTTTAATTGCTTCATCTGTCCATCTTTTCTTTTATTGCAGGAATTTGCACTACACAAGTTGAATGCCGTTGTTAATGATTTTTGGGCAGAGATATCAGAGTCTGTGGATAAAATGTAAGTTTGTCATATTATTTTTTTGAGTAAAGTGCAGTTGTAGCAAACTTATGAATGGTACATACCAAAGATGTGATTCATTTGAAAAGGGCACCTGGAATAAGGACGCATGATATAGCAGAGATTTCGGCTGTAAAATGATGCTCAATATTGCCATTTTTTTTTAACCTTCCCTGGTGGTGCCTAACCCTTAGACCCCTCCCCTCCCCCTCAGGGTGCATAAACCGAAGACCACCCTTGCAGGTGGCTAACCCTAAGATCTCCCTGTTGTGATGCCTAATCCTAGCCCCCCCCCCTCGTGGTCCCTAAAGGCCCATACACACGCCTGATCAAAGGCAACGACTGGTCCGTCTTCTCCTCCCACTGGGTGGGCGTTCCAGCGACAGTCCGGCGTGTGTACAGTCTGTCTACAGACTGACGAGGCTGTTTCTGAGCGATCCGCCCGGCGGATCATTCAGAAACAGCCTTAGCAGTCCACCGACAGACTGTACACACGCCGGACTGTCTGCTGAAACCCCGCCCAGCGGGAGGTGACGACGGACCCGTCGTTGCCTTTGATCAGGCGTGTGTGCGAAGCTTAACCTTAATCCCTCATGGTGGTGCCCAATGTTTGCCGCATTTCATATCAAACATATGTTATTTTGAACCAGATTTAATATAACCAGATTAACTGATAAGGCCTAATTTAGTGACCTGCTGATATAACCAATCTTGTAGCCGTATTTATATAGCCTGAAAAAAATCTTTGCTGTATCCAGCGCCCTTTTATAGCAGAAAACAAATCTTGGCTATGAAAGGGCACCTTTTCATAACTGAAAATAAAAAATCTCAGCTATAAAAGTCACCCTTTTTATAGCTGGAAAAAAAATCTCGGCTATAAAAGGGTGCCATTTTACAGCCCCCCAAAAACTTGGGAGCCCTTTTTTACCACCTTATAGCTGAGATTTGCAGCAAATAGCATTGAAGTCTATGGAGGCGACCTTTTTACACAGATGGCTCAGGCACCCTTTTCAACTGATACCGCGATAGTTCCCTTGATATAAAACACTGTACATAGATAACAGAATACAGGAGTAGTAAACACACCACACAACCTTAAAATAATTCCACACACCGAGGACATAAAAAATGCATTCAGAACATACATGGGACGCATAGGCGCTAAGCAGTCTGGGTTACACATACTTACAGTCTGAGCCTGTCTTTAACCATTTCCCAATCAGCCAGACTGGGGGTGCCAAACCAGAGGCCCCAAACCCTCTCAAATATGGCTGGATGTTTCTGTGATGATAGATTCATTTTTTCCAGCTTAAAGGGAACCTTAACTGAGAGAGATATGGATGTTTCCTTTTAAACAATACCAGTTGCCTGGCAGTCTTGCTGATCTCTGTGGCTGCAATAGTGGCTGAATCACACCCTGAAACAAGCATGCATCTAATCCAGTCTGACTTCAGTCAGAGCACCTGATCTGCATGCTTGTTCAGGGGCTGTGGCTAAAAGTATTAGAGACACAGGATCAGCAGGCGATTTCAGGCAACTGGTATTATTTGAAAAGGAAAAACCCATATCCTTCTCAGTTTAGGTTCCCTTTAAGCATTACTATTAACTGCAGACATCCACAAATCAATGGATGGAGGAAACTCGTTCTGCAGGAGGAGCAGCCTAGCCTGAAATAAGGTCCTCACTATTGCCTGGAAAGGGAAATCGTCAATTGTAATGATCTCTAAAAAGGACAATAAACAAGAGTTCTCTTATGGTTGAAACCTTAAAGGGAAGGTCCAAACAAAATAAAAAAAATGAGTTTCACTTACCTGGGGCTTCTACCAGCCCCATGCAGCCATCCTGTGCCCTCGTAGTCACTCACTGCTGCTCTAGTCCCCCGCTGGCAGCATGCCGACCTTGGAGGTCGGCGGGCCGCATTGCGTACATTTTTACGCATTCCCACTAGTGCAGGAACATTAACACTTACATTTTTACGCGTTACTGGTTCAATGCGTAAACATTTACGCATTGAACCAGTAACGCGTAAAAATGTATGTGTTAATATTCCTGCACTAGCGGGAATGCGTAAAAATGTACGCAATGCGGCCTGCCGACCTCCGAGGTCGGCATGCTGCCAGCGGGGGACTGGAGCAGCAGTGAGTGACTACGAGGGCACAGGATGGCTGCATGGGGCTGGTAGAAGCCCCAGGTAAGTGAAAGTCATTTTTTTATTTTGCTTGAACCTTCCCTTTAAAGACACAATTGTGTCCAAAGATCTCAGACCAGTACCTGAAAAGCTTGGTGCACTTCCATAGCATATGGCCTAGGTCCCCTGTGTGCAGTTTGCATCTGTGACATAAGGAGTCCGCTGCATAAAACCCATCTGGCTAAGTCTCTTGGGAGTTAAAGGGGATTTATGTATTTGTCAAACATTTCTATTTGTCTTCAAAGAGAAAAAACTATTTCTAAGATCATCTTGACAAAAAATTTTCAACTCTAATGAAACGGGGCAGGACACAGCTCCTCTCTCCATTTGTTTTTATTATTGTCTCATGTCTCAGGAAGCAAGTTCCTCTTCACACTTACACAAGGAAGTGACAGACCTATTTTACTAGTATCTCCCATATATTCTTGCAAGTTATTTTCATATTCCGATGGATTATCTGCTAAAACAGGATATCTCAGATCTTTCCTAGTAGGGTCTAAAATACTTGGTTAGTATGTGGGTCTCAGCAATAGACGATGTCAAACCCAAAACTCAGCTTATTGACACTACTTATCTTGTGGGGTGTTTCAGTATGCAGTAGCTAGTGGTATAGGGAAGGACAACTGTCAACAGGGTCTTGGATGCTGGAACTTGCGGAGCAAGCTATATTTGGATAGTGTTATGACGTTGGTGGGCTGGCTAGTTTTTCTTTAATCTGGCTTTTTGGTTTTAGTTTAGCACAATTTGCTGACTGGCTTGTCTTACTATGCTCATGATTGCTCATAAGTAATATTGCTTCCAGTTAGCATGCAGATCTTTCTCAAGATTACTCTCTATTCTGTAATCGTGAAAAATTTTATGTTCAGAAAATGCCCATCACAATGAACTCCAGTGGCCATTTTGTGAGAGATCTGTGTTATTGGAAATACTACTCTCTTATATTAGCTATATATGGAATAGTAGACAAAAGGGTTTCTGCTGCAACTCTTTGGTAACAACTGAGTATTCTCCAGGAAGTTCTGAAGTTGAGAACTTTGAAAAGAAAAGCACATTTTTTCCCCAAAAATGCTTTCTATGAATATTAATATGGTTGGGCTATCTTAATTAACAATTTTTGGTCATGTAGTACTTATGTATATAGACGTTATCAGTGATAATTTGGTCATGGCATCTTTGTACAGTATATGTTTACAGTACGTACCTGCTAACTTGTGATTATTTTCCAGTGAGGTGCTGTATGAAGATGAGAGCTTTAGAAGCCGACAATTTGCTGCCCTTGTTGCTTCCAAGGTGTTTTATCACCTAGGTGCATTTGAAGAGTCTCTTAACTATGCCCTTGGTGCTGGAGATCTATTCAACGTGAATGACAATTCAGAGTATGTGGAGACTATTATAGGTAAGTTGTTGTTAATTAGTAATCGACCAAACATAGTTTGTGGAAGATCAATGCTTACAGGAAATGCTAATTGCCTGTAAGCTTACACACTGCCATTGTATAGTAGTGAAATGTTGAAAGAGTAGAGGACTTTAGTCTAAATTTAACATCTATCTTTCTGCATTAGAGCCCTGGAAAAAGTGAATTCCACCTTTTGCCTGTCTAGTGTTGTTGATTCTGATATCTGCCAGTAACAGTCTACGCTCCCCTATGCTCAAGCTCTGTTACTCAGCAATGAATGCCATTTTCCTACATCTGTTGTTAAATCCAGATCGGAGCTTCTGACATCATGGCCACAGAGAATTGAGGCACTTTGAGGATGTTGTAAGCTTCAGATTCACTTTTTGTTGAGCATTTGGGTGGAGAAGGGCGTACGAGAGGAATCGTCGCCAGGATACTTGGACTCAGGATACAGCCGGTATGGCATATCCTGCTGCTGCACAAGTTCCCGGTGACGTTAAATGCTATTCCACCTCTAGGTCTACGTGGATGGTGGGGAATGATTAAATTCGTCTTCCAGCTATTGTTGGAAGGCGAATTACAGTATTTTGAAGGCAACTTCAGCTCTGTCTTTTGACGGCGCCGAAGTTACTCACTGTGCACTGCTATAGCCGTAATTCCTATTACGGTCTATGGTGGCGCCGGCTGCCCCCAAGTCTCCTGCGCTGGATTGCCAGTGTTCGTGGAGAAGGATGGCTGAAGAAGGATACCTGAAGGCAAAAAAGAAGTAAAATTGAATACTTACCTCAGTAGAGGGAAGACTTTGCATAGCCCAGAGGCTTTCCCCATCCTTCTCAACTCCACGGTCCAGTGATGGGACCCTCTGAACATATTCAACAAGAGCTCCTGTCTGTTTACAAGCACAGGTGCAAGTACAGCCTGCATAGTAGCATTGGGTTGCTCATGAATGGCTTTTAGCTTCGTGCTACTGAGCAGGCTGTTCTTACTCCTGTGTAGTGCAGCTGCGTTCGCACACGGACCAGATCGTAGCCACGAAGAAGATGCTCCCAGCGAGCGTTGGTGTAGTGTCTAGGTAACAAAGAAGCCTCTGGATCATCCTAAGACTTCCCTTTACTGAGGTAAGTATCTAACTTTATTTTTTTCTTCCCCCACAGGTTAGCTTTAAATTCACCTCCAGCCAATGCTGCCTGGGAAATGTATGCAAAAAGTCTCTCTGTAAATAGAACAGACTCCTAAATAAATTCTATTTTTATTTGATGGGTCTGCAAATTCCTCAAAAGCTGTGCTTCTAATAGTGGGCCTGAACTCATACTGACAAGTGCATGAAAAAAAAATAATTACATCACCCACTGCTTTACAAGTCTATCCTTCCCTGATATCATCGTTCATCCTCTGCATAAATACAGAGGTCAGAGCATGGCTGTAGTGATCGCTGAAATGTCCCATTCTGATCAGTCCCTACACTAATCCTGTACAATTCACTGCAATGTAAACATAATTATTATGCATGATATCTTTATTCAGAATAATCTTAGGCTTGTTGTAACCTGTGTTGGGAGCCCATATACCACTGAAGCGGAAACAAATTATGATATAATGTATGTGTAGTACAGATAATTACTAGAACATAAGTAGAAGTATATTCTCATATTTTTATTTTAAGTTATATAGTTTTTTTTTTATAACAATGCATCATTCTCTAATATTTGCATTTCACACACTATTCGGCATTCTAAATGATTTTGCAGAGCAGGCTAGTGAACTTTTGAACTGTTCTCTGCAGGGAAAAAAACAACAATACAGTGCCAGACACTTGAGATAACCAGCTTCAGAAGACAGAGCTCTCTGCGACTTTGGTTGTTTAGTTCAATGGCTCTTTTGCATAGATAACTGGAGTTTCTTAACTCTTCCTGTACTGGAAACAATATTAGACTTATGTCTCTGCTCTCTTAATGTTTTATGTCTTAGCTGTACTACACAGGCAGATCAATATATCATAATTTTTTTCGCTTTAGTGTCTCTTTAAAACCAGAATAACATCACCTTTTATTGCAGCATTGCAAAAAAAATAAAAAAAAATAAAGTATCTTGAGATCAGTGTGCAATGGGTTAAATGGATATATACTTTAAAGTAGAACTCTGATTTTGATGTACAATTTTTTTGGACTCCTGACCCATAAACAATACTAGTTTTACCAGCTGAGTGTGAATTTTGTCATGCTGTTCAGCATATAAAGTGTCAAAAAGGCCAAGTCACTAAAGTACTAAGTGGAAACACAGAGGTTTCAGTTAATGTTGCAGGCTTATATTAATGTTTATCTTCCTAGTTATATCCAGTTGTTTATATTATTGTACGTACCTAGGTGCTCACATTTATTGCATTTGTTAATTGGTCAAACCTTTATAGACAGTGCCCTTCTTTTTTTTTTATTATTATTATTTCTGGATATTTTATTTTTAGTTTTATTGCTTTTCTGAGCTTTTAACAGTGTTTATATCCTGCCTAATTATCTTTGTAGGGATCTTTAGTAGTGATGTGTGTCATCTGTAGCATGGCTTTTAAGCAGACAGCATGAATACGTTTTATAACAGAGCTCACCCTGGGGAGTGTATTTCTTAGAACTGCTTTTTCATTATTTCCTTTCTTTTTCTTGCATTATCCTATTGAGTAAATTATAATTCTTAAATCACAGATTGATTGAGGTAGAGCATATCTTCATTGTGGGATAGATTTTGACTAGACACCTGCACTATTCTAAACATGATTTTCTCTTTTGCTTTGCAGCAAAGTGCATTGACCATTACACCAAACAGTGTGTAGAGAACGCTGAGCTCCCTGAAGGAGAGCGAAAACAAGTAGATGAACGCTTAGAGGGGATAGTGAATAAAATGTTCCAGCGCTGCCTTGATGACCATAAATACAAACAGGCCATTGGTATTGCATTAGAAACCCGCCGACTGGATGTCTTCCAGAAAACCATTTTAGAATCTGTGAGTTCTGTGATTTTGTTCTGTAGATTTCTCTAAAAATCATCTTTAGAGTCTGTATAATTTAAGATTAAACTAAACACAAATTCTATTAGAAGACAAAATAAGTGAATAAAAGAAGCATTGTGGTGGGTAGAAGCAATTTTATGGACCAAAGGTGTTTGTAAAACCGCTTCTTTCCTTTCCTCTTTAGGTGCAGCTTTTATACTTGGACTGGTCTGGGGCTAAAAAATAAATCTACTTACACGTTTGCGCTTCCGTAACTGGGAGCGTTCTGTGTAGGTGCAGTACTTCTGTGTCTGCGCAGAACGCTCCAGGCCATGTGATTGCGAGCGGCGCGGAATCGCATGTGCAGAAAAATGTCGACCTGGCGAGGTCAGCATCTGCAACGGAGGGGACCACGGGACACTGGCTGTTGTAACCAAAGTTGTGGCGAGGGACAGATAGGCTACCAATAGATTTTGTATTTTTACCCCGGACCTGTCCTATAAAGTATGAAGAACAATAGATCATCTAGTGATATTGCCTAGCATTGACACAGTAGAAACCTATATATAAGGAGGGGTAAATTGGAGTATCCAGGAAGTTTGTTGTGACCAAGATGTAAGATCTTGATCTGCTAAGAGGAAATTAGCCAGGCAGTAAAGGGCTTAAAGCAGTAGGATCAGCCATACTATGCCAGGGAAAAAAACACATATAAGTAGATAAATACTTGATCTACTTACATAACACATGTATTATACTGTCCACGTTTTGATTTCAGTGAATGCTATATAGTAAATTACGAGAATTCTGTTCCTGGTGGGGGCCATGTCTTTTGCCCACAGTTAAGGCTAACTGGTGATGTCATTTCTGCCCTTTACTTTTTTCTTGTCTCCTCCAATCGCTGAGTCGCCTCAGCCTTGCTTGTAAACACAAGTGAGTAGGGGATTAGGTTTCAGATAAGAAGCTGGCAGGGAAATAAAAGGAAGAGGAGGAATAGTTTATAGATAAAAAGAACCCCCAGCATGCAATTCTTTGGCACGACTACTAAAGGGCCAGTGTTCCTTAAGTATGTGATAACTCCAAATCATAACAGCAGAAAAAGTTTTGAATGCATGCTTAGCATCTTAATCCCTTAATACACTCGGATCAGTTGCTGTTGAAATTTGATTTTTATGGTGATGATACCGCTTTAAAGGAACTGTAGTGAAAATAACATAATAAATGAAATTGCAAATGTTTTGTAATATTCATTTATAGATTATTTAGACAGTGTTTACCCATTGCAAAATCTTTCCTCTCCCTGATTTACATTCTGAAATTTGGAGCCTCTTTGGAAATAGAGAACAGCCTGTACTAACATCAAGCCGTGTGTGTTTCACTGTGTGCCATGGAAAGTTAGTTTTTGTTAGCTAGGACCCGCTAAGTCAAGCCTGGCGATTCCAGTTCCCAGAGGAGTGCAAAGCACTGGGGAGGATAGCAGAGCCACTCACCACTACACTACAGAAAGACTGTGGCTGTGCTCGTAGCACCAGCTTTGCCAGTAGGTTGTTAATTATTGGCTGTTGATTGGCTTTAAGTCTATATAGAGAGGTGCACAGCTGCAGGCAAGCATTGCTGTGCAGTGAGGTTTTTTTTATTATTTAATTCTCATACTTCAGTTTACTGTAGTCTCATAAGTGACTAGAAATTGAGTTGATTCCATCTATAATAATAATGTGACAATTACTTTCTAGTAGTAACCAGGGCTGTGGAGTCAGTACAAAAATCTTCCGACTCCGACTCCTCAGTTTATGAAACCACGACTCCGGGTACCCAAAATGGCTCCGACTCTCCGACTCCTTAGTCTAATACTTAACCACTTGAGGACCTAGCCTTTACCCCCCCTTAAGGACCAGCGCTGTTTTTTATGATCTGTGCTGGGTGGGCTCTGCAGCCCCCAGCACAGATCAGGTGGCATGCTGAGCGATCAGATCGCCCCCCTTTTTTCCCCCCTATGGGAATGATGTGCAGGGGGGGGGTCTGATCGCTCCGGTGGGCAGGCATGTTGCGGGGGGGGGGGGACCTCAAAGCCCCCCTCTGCGGCGACATTCCCCCCTCCCTCTCCTACCTGTCCCCCCTGGTGATCGGGGCTGCACAGGACGCTATCCGTCCTGTGCAGCCTGTGACAGGATGTCCTCTGTCACATGGCGGCGATCCCTGGCCGCTGATTGGCCGGGGATCGCCGATCTGCCTTACGGCGCTGCTGCGCAGCAGCGCCGTTCAATGTAAACAAAGGAGACATACGTCTCCTGCGTTTACATTTAGTCTGCGAGCCGCGATCAGCAGGCTATTCACAGAGACCCGCTCCGTGATCTAACCAGAAACGGCTGCTCGCGCGAGTGGCCTTTCCTGATCAATTAGGGAGGCACCTGGCGACGCAGATCTGCGTCGCTGGTCCTCCAGCTACCACTTTGGCGCCGCACGGTATGAGTGTGCGGTCGGCAAGTGGTTAACAGTGCTGTGGATTTTGTACAAAAATCATCCGACTCTGACTCCCATCAACGACTCCAAGTGCCCAAAATTGCTCCGACTCCTCGACTCCAACTCCGACTCTACAGCCCTGGTAGTAACCCTTCATGATTAATTTTGATTTGTTTTTTTGGTTTGAAATAAACATTATGCTGTGTTACTAAAATATCTGCATTATGTACATTGTTCATCTTCTTTCCTTCTAGAATGATGTCCCAGGAATGCTGGCATACAGCTTGAAGGTCTGCATGTCGTTAATGCAGAACAAACAGTTTAGGAATAAAGTTCTTAGAGTCTTGGTGCAAATGTACATGAACTTGGAGAAACCAGACTTTATCAATGTGTGCCAGGTAAACTCATTCATACATATGCTGCATAGAAAGCCAAGTATCAAATTCAACAAACATTCACACTTCATATAACATCTGCCATATTTGCAAATTCATTGTTATTTGCTGACGTTCGTTTTTTTTTTTTTTTTGTTTTTTTAATATGATGTTGAGCTCAGCAGTGAGGAGGGTTATTCAGTCAGGTTGATGGGGTAGCAGTTATATGAACCTTATATATAGTATATAACCTTATACATAGTGTTTCACCTTTTAAGCATTAGTTCAGTTAGTGGCTTGTCAGTGTTCAGGTAAGAACTACAAATCAAAATCCTATCAGATGGACAGTCCTCTCTTTAGCCACCCCTCTGCTGCACATAGTGGCCAGTCCTCTTTACCCATCTCTCTGCTGAACATAGTGGCCAGGCCTCTCTTTACCCACCCCTCTGCTGCACATAGTGGCCAGGCATCACAAATTACAGATTGAATTCCTAAATACTCAGTCCAAAGAGCTTCATGGAGTTCTTCTTTTTATGGATGAGTAAGTCATTCAAGCAAACCTGAATCGAAAAATGATGGGGTGAAAAAATGTAGTCCTACTGCTACATAGGACGCCCTTGAAACCCTCTGTCTTTTATAACATATAAATCACAAGGGTTTTTTCTATCAACAATAGTTTTCACGTTACATCCATATAAAGGAACTGTCATATATAAAATTGGCAGCCTACCAGTGCTGCCTGCATATACAACCCATGAAGTGTAAAATACACCCACCAGGCTCAAGAAGTAAAACCAAAAGGCGGCATGCGCATGCTGTCCTGGGTTTAATTTGCATCCCCTCATATGTATATTATCATTCTAATGATGAATACATGGCTGCCCCCATGTTATCACACGAGAATTCATAAAACACAAGTTTCATGTTTTTATTGTCTCAGCAGCTCCCATCCTAAACTTTTGAACTTTTCCTTTCCCTACACATTTAGTGCAGACGACAAACCAACAAACTGATTTAAACTGATAACGCGTATTAATCAATGGGCTAGTTCACACTTGAATGCGTTTTTCATGTGCAGAAAAAAACCTGACGTACTGCAGCATAATTCTGCACATTTTTTCAGTTTTCTCCATCAATTACAGCTGCTGTGAAAATGCACACTTTTTTGCATGCAAACACACATAGTGTGCAGAAAAAAAATGTCCAGAAGACAAGGGTAACTCTTGCCTTACAGTGAGTTAAAGAGAAACTGAACCCAGGTCTATGCAGGCTTGAGACGGTACACAATTATCTCATCATGTCGCGTCGGTTAAAGTACCCTTTGATTTCAATTTTTTGTTATAATTTGGTATAGGAATATCTGTATACAGGTAGTCCCTGACTTACGAACGCTTGACTTACGAACGACCCATCGATATGATCGGCATGGATTCTCTGTTGCCATGGGAACAAGCTCCCCAATTGTTTTTCAAATTTTTTAGAAAATCGATTTTAAAAAAATTAAATAAGAAATGGCTTTTTAACTTGTATAAACAGGTACAAAGGGCAGAGGTGACACAGAGGGGGACACTGGAGGCACAGAGGAGGTACAGGGGACAGAGATGGCACAATGTTCCAACTTAAGAACAGATTCAGGTTAAGAACGTACTTGCAGTCCCTATCTCGTTCATTAACCGAGGACAACAATAAAGTAGTTAACAATTTAATAATGTGTCACATATTTCCGGTTTGGAGATTTCAGGATACTTCGATGTCAGGAAAATATCCTGCAGTCTTGCTTCATGGTCTATAATTTAACCAGTTCACCCCCAAGTGGTTTTTACTCTAACGGACCAGAGCAAATTTCACCTGTCAGTGCTTCTCCCTTTTATTCCCTAATAACTTTTACTACTTATCACAACAAAATGATCTATACCTCGTTTTTTTCGCCACCAATTAGGCTTTCTGTGGGTAGTACATGTTGCTAAGAATTTTTTTATTCTAAATGCTGTTTAACGGGAAAAATTAGGAAATAATGGAAAAAATTCATTATATTTCTCAGTTTTCGGCCATTATAGTTTTAAAATTAAACGTTCTCCTGTGGTTAAAACCGACACATTTTGTTTGCCCAGTTGTCCCGATTATTAAACCGTTTAAATTATGGCCCTATCACAATGTATGGCGACAATATATTATGTGGAAATATAGGTGCTATTTTTCTGTTTCGCCCTGTCCATAATTACAAGCCCCTATGTAGTAAAGTTATAGTAATATTCCCTAATAAAACAATATATTTATCAAGTTTTGTTTTTTTATTTGGGGGGGGGGGGGGGGGGGGCTTTAGAAGTATAAGTTATTTATATTATTAATATAGTGTATGTGCCTGTATGTGTAATTTTACTTTTTGGCCACAAGATGGCTCTAGGAAACACATTCCCATTTAATAGGAAGGGTTCGCTTTTTTTTTTTTTTACACTTGGTTACATTGTGACGGCTTCCTGTTTTATGAATGCACGCGGCCATTGTTCGCGGCCACGTCTATTTATTCCAGGCATTGCCATTGGGTAGATGACCGCTCGGTCCTCTTCCCTAATCACGGAACGCGGTGATCCGACTGTAAACTGCGGCGGGAGTGGCGCGCATACGTGCGGATTGGAGGCGGGAGCAAGCGACTTATTAAAATGTCCTGTCGCCTTTACAGGGTAAAACAGGACGTTTTAATAAGTCAGATTGCCGTTAATAGGTTAATTTCATTTTTATCTTGACAGTGCCTCATCTTCTTAGACGACCCTCAGGCGGTTAGTGATATCTTGGAGAAGCTGGTAAAAGAGGAAAACCTGCTCATGGCTTATCAGATATGCTTTGACTTGTATGAGAGTGCTAGCCAGCAGTTCCTGTCTGCAGTCATACAGAATCTTCGCACAGTGGGATCCCCTATTCCGTCAGTTCCTGGCTCAACAAACACTGGCACAGTTTCTACTGCTACAAAAGACAGGTGATTACACCAATAACCAGTTTTGTTTTTCAATCATATTTTAAGGCACACTTTCTTCCAATGTACGGTAACATTGCAGATTGTGTAATTCTTTTTAACTTAAGTTTACAGTACTTTGCTGTGGACAGTGGCTATGCCTACAGTTCAGGACACATGGTTTACAACATAAAAATTACTGCTAATAGGTGTAAGCCTAAGATAACCATGTGATGTACAATACATGCAGCAGTAGACTATAAACAAAGATTTATTTTTTTTATTTTTTATTTTTTTTATTTTTTTTAGAAAAGATGGCTTTCTATCAAATCTTTGTTTATAGTCACATCAGAAATGCAGCGGAGATGTGTCCGTTTCTAAACACCACTAGCCAATGGTGTTGTCCATCATTGTTTTTAAGGGCACAGTGCACAGCAGATCACGTTCCCCCACACCCAGATTTCACTAGTGTTTCTCTTTAATGCAGAGTTGTGTCCTGTGGAGATCATGCTGTAGATTGGGCACATAGTTACCACTCCTCCATTCAATTGCTGGCCTCTGCTTTTGCTCTGCTGTGTACCTGCCTTATGCTGGGCATACACGGCTCGATTTTGCCACTCGATTTCTCCCGCTCGATCAATTCCCTGCTCGATTCTGCAGGAGATTCTCTTATCTTTCGCTCGTTTTTCTTATCTTTTTTCCATTGTCCAGTGCAGAATCGAGCGGCGAAACACTCGACCGTGCATTCCCAGCATTACATCTGAATTCCAAGTCCTTTAGGATGGCTGTATCCTCTTATTGTAGCATAATTCACAAAGCTTTGACACCTGTTTTCCTCTGTTTTCACTTTATCAATGTTACTGTTTTAAGCTCCCAAGGAGCAAAAATATAATATAATAATAAAGTAAGAAAGTAATATTGAAATGAAGTTAATCAGGAACCACTTACAGAGTGATCATTTTGCTTTTAAATGTACTGAAAGGTTTATTTTTTTTATCAATCAGGTGATAAGTCATTTATGAGAAGTTTTGTGAATAGAGCCCATTGTAGCATGTTTTCCACCTCACAGAACTGGAGCAGCGGATGTGGGACAAGCAATAAAGGGGGGACCACACTAGTGGTTAGACCAACCAGAGGAAAGTGGTGATGGCCAGACCACCAGAGATAATCGGCTTGCAGGTGGAAGCAGCGATGATGCAGTAAATCCTTACTGGACAAGGATCTTTGTAGCGATCCCAAGCCGAAGCTTGGAATCAAAATAAGATACTCCCCTGAAGAGAGGAAAGCCTCAGGATCCTATTGAGGCTTCCCTCGGTGGTCTGATGTCCCCCATCGCTGAGTGCGGCCCCTCTCCACATCGGGGCCGCACTGCTCTTCTTCTTGCAGTATGGCCGCACATACACAGTAGCACAGAGCCCATGGCTCCGGCTTACTGTGCGTGCATGTGCGGGCTCACGCAGCCTTACTGTAAAAAGAGAAGCTGCGTGGCCCTGATATGATTAACGACAATCCCTAATCTTTCGGAATCCATACTCCGCAACGGAGAACATCAGAGCAGGGAGGGAAGCCTCAATAGGATCCTGAGGCTTCCCTCTGTTTAGGTAAATATCTCAATTTGTACCTGAGATTTAGCCTGGCTGTACTTTCTACACTTGATGTGGTGTGATTTGGAACATTTGCACCGCATTGGTGCATCTCGTGTTCTAGCTTTACCCAAGAAAAAAACAAAATCGGCACACTTCCTTTGTACGTATGAGATTACTGTGGAAGTTGCATGGTGATGCACTGCAGTTTCTGCATTAGCCAGAGTACCTTTGTTGCATTGCAGGCAGTGTGTCACATTCCGTTGACTGTAATGGCCATTAACACGAGCTGCGGTAACAAGAGTACCATGACGCAATGTAACGCAGTCGCAGTAAGTGTAAAAGTGCTATTACAGTTGAGTCAACCATTTTTGTCCATTCTCTTAAGTAAAAATATGGTGCTTAGTTCATACACAGCTTGGTTTATATTATTTAACTAAACAAATCTTTTAAACTATTTTTTTATCTGTGGAAAAAAGCGATATAATTTATGGGAGCTAGGATTGCCAAAGAAAGTAATAAGTCTGCTTTAATGAGATGTGAACACAAATGGAAGGAATCCTGGCAGAAGAATTTACTATATTTATATATATTTACTTGACGGACGAATATCTTTTTTCATCCGAACTGTTTAAGTCCGGAACTAAAGGGAATTGTTAGTCAGTGAATAATAAAAAGTGAACAGAAAACTAAAGCTACCCACAGACTGTTACTGTTGACCAAAACAATCACTGGGGATTGTCTGAGTGGCAGTATGAGAGTAAGAGCTGCAGGCACACTACTCTACTCCCGGCCAAGCTGGATGTTCTGCTCTTTGCAGTGGGGAGGACAAGTGAGCTTGCCCCTAATCACCACCTTCTTACTTCATATGATTCTACACTCATAGGACCCATATGCAATTCAATATTTCTCCTAGGTGATGTTTTACACCTTGTCAATAAAATGCCTTTGAGACCAGCAAGCAAGCACATAGTCCAAAATTATTTAATGGTATTTTTCAGCACTCTGCAATTCAAAAAGTAAGTGAAAAGTGCTGTCAAAATTATACTGAGTATTTTCATGCTTGCTGGTGGCATTAAGGGCATGTTACTGATAAAGAGTGAAACTATCAAGTAGTAAATAAAGTGAATCGGATAACGGCTGCCATAGTCTCTTATCATGGAAGGTCCCAAGACTTCTCTGGAACTTCCTTAATGCTCTGTTACTGCCTCTCTTATTCTGTTAGACGTGTCTATATTTTTAAACCCCCAGTTCAGTCCTCCAGTGGTTTTTCTTATGCTGGGGATACACGGGTCGACCGGCGGCTCGATTAGCCGCCGGATCGACCCCAACTGCGTCCCTGCTCGTCCGCGCGTGTGCGTATCGATTACCGCTCGCCCCCGCCGGCGCTTCCTTGTCAGTGCTCGATTCCCTGCCATTGTCCGCAGGCGGGAATCAAGCGGACGGGGGTCGAGCGGCTTGATCGGGCCAGCTGAATATTATCAGCTGGCCGGATCAGCTGGTCGATACATGGTACAGAAACGTACCGTGTATCCCCAGCATTAGATTTGTGGACACACACACAATTTGTAGAGCTTATTTATATCTGTGTGGAAATTCCTTGTTTAGCTGATGCCAAGGCAGGTCCATACTTGCAAGGATCATGTTTGTTTTCCCTGCCTGGGAATCTGCATTAGATCTGATAGCCCATGTAAATCAGTGGGCTTCTTCACATTTATTGTGATTTCTGCATGGGAGAAAAAAACTTGCAGCAACCACTCATGTTGTAATATAGACACTTGCGCATGTTGTCCACATGCTACAAGTCATAACTAATCTGGTATTCAGACAATGGCCACTTCCTACATTGCTTTATGTTCCTGTTACAGGCTGCAGACTTTAAACATAGATTCAGACATGAAGGTTCCCTTCCAGCCTGAGCAATCGTTTAATATAGACACTGGGAGCAGCCACACCCATGGAAAATGAAAGTGACCTCCACTTTGTTGCTTCTGTTCATGTAATCAGAATTCAAGACATGATTTTTAGCTGCAAAAGTAACATTTTTTTCACACAAAGGAAACATTTTATCACACTGACATCTAAGCTTTTAGATGGTGCTTTTAGATAAGTGTCTGGACGTTTGACGCTTTCACACAAACCCTCAAGGCCCACCTCTCCAAAGCTGTGTACCCATGTTCTTTTCCATTGCATCACTTCATCATTAATTAGCTGCTGTAACCTGTGTTTTTACCTACCATATTATGCTCCCCTTCATTTTCTACTCTGATGTCACAGCTTACAACTGTTATGTAGGTAGTTTGCAATTTGCACCTTTTATTATTTACGGTACAAATCTGTGTAATATGCTGCAGTTTCATAAATAAATAAAGATAATGATAAACACTGAAACGTAAGAATCACGGCATCATCCTTGCAGCTGCTATATTTCATTGGTCCATTTTCAAGCTGCATGAATTAGCATAAAGCTTGCATGCTCCATTTCCAAGCTGCATGAATTATTACCATCTCATTGACCGTACTAGTTAAACAGTTGGGAAGAGGACATAACAAAATACGAACGGTCTTCCCTCTTCTTCTAAGGTAACCTGTTGTTAGGTAACAGGAAGTTTTTATAAATGCAGTAGAGAACAAGAAAGCTTTTCAAATTCTGAGAGGAAATTTAAACCAAAGAAGAATTTGAACTTTTTCGTAAATATAGGTTCAAAAGAAGGTAACCAGAAAAAAAGCAATTTGCATAAAATAAAAACAAAAACCGATCCTTCTAATGTTAAGTCAACTGCTGCAAAACCCTCAACTGTGAAGAAAACCAGGATTACGACCTGGTAATTCTATTTTTGACAACCCTCCAGGACAGTGACATTGACATGCTTAACGGGTGGGAACTAGGGACTGTCCTGGAGGGTTGTCAGAAATAGAATTACCAGGTCGTAATCCTGGTTTTTTCATCCAACCCTCCAGGACAGTAACATTGAGATGATAAACAAGGAATCACCCACCTTAGGGCGGGACCACAGCCTGTAGAACTTTCCTCCCGAAGAACTGTTCTCCTGCTGTCATCAGATCTAGACGGTAATGTCTGATGAACGTTTTGACACTCCTCCATGTTGCTGCCCGGCAGATCTCCGATGCCGAAGCCCCAGCTCTATAGGCCCAGGAGGTTGCCATAGCTCTAGTAGAGTGTGCTGTGATCTCTTTAGGTGACTCCAACTACCTCAATTTGTAAGCTTCCTCAATACAAACCTTGAGCCATCTTGCTATCGAAGCTTTTGTCATTTTTTCTCCCACTTTATTTCCAGTGAAATTGACAAATAACCTGTCTGTTTTCCTGAGTTGCTTCACTCTTTTTAAGTATATTAGTAAGCACCTCCTTACATCCAGCTTGTGCCACTGCTTCTCTTTTGGATGAACTGCTTTATTGCAGAAGGTAGGCAATATTATCTCTTGCCCCCTATTAGACACCGATGATACTTTTGGTAAAAAATCAGTTACCGTCTTCAATATCACTCGGTCTTCAAATATAGAACAGAATTGTTCATCACTGCTTAGTGCCTCTAATTCGCTTACTCTTTTTGCAGAGGTAATAGCTACTAAGAATATGGTTTTAATTGTAAGATTCCTTAAAGTGGATCCGAGATGAACTTTTACTCCTTGCATAATTGTGTTCCTTACATATAGTTTATAGGGCATTCCTTAAGCCAAATACTTGTTTTGTTTTAATACCCTAATTTCCTTTAAACTAAACAAGCCACACCCACAGCTTCTCCAGAGTGCCTTGGCGCTTGCAAGGGATTGTGGGATTTCAGTCTGGGCAGGTGAAAAAGGTGTTACTAGCTATAGATTTCAGAGGCAGAGTTTTCACAATCTGAGAGCTGCAGTGCAGATACAGATCAGTTGCCTGTGTAATGGAGGATATAAGAGTGGAGTTTTCACAGAATATGCAGATTAGCATGCCTAGATACAGATAAGCTTGCGTGTGTGTGTGATTTGTGTAATAGTGACAAGCAGAAAACATGTCTGCTCCCATTGTATCACAGGAAAAAATATTAATATACTGTTGAAGCTGTTTGAAGATAGATTTGCTGTGTAAACTATCTAAACTTTAGATAAGATTAATAGACAAGTCGCTTGCTATATTTAGTTTTTCATCTCGGATCCGCTTTAACGAAATTTCTTCTAGAGGTTCGAATGGCTCTTCCATAAGTACATTGAGAACTAAAGATAGGTCCCACCTAGGACATGATTTCTTAACTATTGGCCTTGATCTTTCTACTGATTTCATAAATCTGATCACCAGGGGATCTAAGGCTAATTTCTTATCAACGAAAACAGAAATTGCTGCTACTTGTACCTTAATTGTACTTAAGGCCAAACCCCTCTCAATTCCATCTTGCAGGAACTCAAGAATTGTCGGTAATTTATTGTCTTTAACTTTATTTCTCTTTTTCCAGTCTAAAAAAGTCTTCCAATACTTAGAATAGATCGATCTGGTTACTTTCTTTCTGCTATTCAGAATAGTCTTGATCACTCTGTCTGACAAGCCCTTGGACTTCAGAACATCCCTTTCAGAAACCACGCTTTTAGATGCAGATTTGGAACATGTACCCATCTGTGTTCCTCTTGATCTAAAAGTAATTCCTCCTGAGGGAGGAGTAAAGGATCTTGTTTCAGCATTTTTAGTAACAACGGGTACCATGATCGTTTTGGCCAATCTGGTGCTATTAATATCAGTCATTCTGGACAGTTTCAACTTCTGTAATACAAGAGGAATCAAGGGGATTGGTGGAAAGGCATATGCTTTGCTGAAGATCCAATCTTGGGCCAACGCATCTATTGCACATGCTCCCTTTGGATCCAGAGAGAAAAACCTTCTGCACTGAGAGTTCGTCTGATTGGCAAAAAGGTCTATTTCGGGCCACCCCCATCTGGCCATTATTATTCTGAATACTTCTGGGTTGAGCATCAGCTCGGAATTTTACAGTCTTTGTCTGCTTAGAAGGTCGGCCATTCAATTTAATGTCCCTTTCAGATGGACTGCTGTTAACGATAGCAGATTCAGCTCTGCTCAATCTAAGATCTTCAGTGACATTTCTAGGAGTTTTCTGGACCTTGTCCCTCCTTGTTTGTTCAGATAGGCTTCTACTGTTATGTTGTCTGAACGAACCTGAAGATGATGCCCCTTTAGACACTCTGATGCTTGTAATAGGGCCATCTGAACTGCCTTAATTTCTCTGAAGTTGGATGACTCTTTCCTTACTGGGTCTGTCCATGACCCTTGCAGGTATAGTCCATCCACGTGGGCTCCCCAACCCATCAAACTTGCGTCTGTTGTTATAATCTTTGTTGGGGGAGACCTCCATAGTCTTCCTAACTGAAGATTTTTTTATATCTATCCACCAAGACAGTGATTCCTTTACCCAGGTTGGTATTGATAACACTCTTTCTAAATCATCCTGATTTCTGTTCCAGTTTTCCAGTAGCCAGTTCTGGAGAACTCTTACGTGAGCCAATGCCCAATCTACTGCTGGTGCTGTTGAGGTTAGTAGACCCACTATACTCATGCACTGCCGTACTGAGATGGCGTCTGCCTCTAGAAGGCTGACTATTGTCGACTGTACTTTTGTGACCTTGTCCTCTGGCAAGAACAGTCTTTGAAGGGGTGAATTTATTATGAACCCCAAAAATTTGATCACCTGGGATGGATCCAGATGTGACTTTTGGTAATTTACTAACCAACCCAGGGTTTCTAACTGACCTAACACCCTCTTCAGATCTCTTTGAAGAAGTACTGCATTGTCTGCTAGAACTAATAGATTGTCCAGATAAGGGATTATTATAATGTTCTGGAGATGAAGATTTCCTACCACCTCTGCCATTACTTTCGTAAACACTCTTGGTGCTGAAGATATTCCGAAAGGAAGGCACGAGAATTGATAATACAGCACTCCACCGTCTCCTTGTACACTGACTCTTAGGTACTTTTGAGACTCCCTTCTGATTGGGATGTGCCAATAAGCGTCTGTCAGATCTATGTTCACCATAAACACGTCTGCACTCAGTAAGTTTCTCATCGTATACACAGTTTCCATTCTGAACTTTTCGTAGACAATAAAGGGGTTCAGTGGTTTTAAGTTCAGAATCATTCTGAATTTTCCTGTTGGCTTTTTGATCAGAAAAATTCGAGAATAGAACCCTCGGTTTCTTTCCTGAGGTGGTACCTCTTTTATGACATTTCTGTCCATCATGTCTCTCAGTAATTCCTGTAATGCCATCCTGGCTTCTCTGTCTTTCGGCATTAAAGTCTTTACAAAACTCACCGGGGGCTTTTTTATGAATCTTATCTTGTACCCGTCTTTTATTAGGTCTAAAATGAATTGATTCGAGTTTATCTTTCTCCACTCTGGATAAAAGCGAGATAACCTGCCCCCTACCTTCAGCCTGGCGTCACTGGTGCTTGCTTTGGGGCTCCGCTGGCTTATGGCGCGGAGTCCTCCTAGGCCCTTCCTTATTAATTGGCCAAGTCCTTCTTTTTTGGACCCCTTTATCTCTCGCCTGGTTATTACGGCGAAAAAAGGGCCTATTCGGCTTGAATTTCTTTTTCTTCGGAAAGGATAATTTCCTGCTTGCCGTCTTCTCCAAGACTTCTTGGAGCTGAGGGCCAAATAACAGATCCCCCGTAAAGGGTAGATTACATGCCTTAGACTTGGATGATTGGCTACCGTCCCATGTCTTGAGCCACAGATTTCTGCGGGCATTATTAACTAGTGCTGTTGTCTTTGCTGTAACTCTTAGTGACTCTGTTGAAGCATCAGTAACATAATTATTAGATTTCTTAACGACACTCAGAGCTTCTAAAATGTCCTTTTTAGGAGCATCAGTTTTGACTAATTCTTCCACCCTCTCTATCCATAATAAAGTGGTCCTAGAGACACAGGTGGTGGCTGCAGCAGGCTTAAAGTTAGTTACTGCTGCTGTACAAGCTTTTTTAAGTGACAAATCAATTTTCTTGTCTGCTGGGTCTTTAAGGAAACCCAAATCCTCAAAAGCAAGTTAATTCTCCCTATTCATTAGACTGAACACTGCGTCTAACTTGGGACAACCTTCCCATAGTTTTGCATCTTCTTCTGAAAAGGGGAATCTCTTTCTAAACCCTCTGGAAATAAAACGTTTTTTCTCTGGGTATTTCCATTGCGTATTAATTAGGTTTTTTGTTGAGAGATGTACAGGAAAATTTAAATGTGGTGTGGGATCCATACCAGAATATAACTTATCATGTATGGACACAGGAGCGGGAGTGGTCTGAGTAATATTCAAGGTAGTGTGAATAGCCTGCACTAATTCATCAGTCTCTTCCACCGGAAATCTGAATCTTGAATGCATAAGTTTCTCATCCGCATCACTTTGATCTGACGTATCATCCTGTGATAAATCCCTGTTAACCTGTCCTCCAGGAAGAACATCCTGTATTTCCTCTTCTTCTTCATCTGAAGAAATTAAACGTCTTGTAGTCTTTACAAGAGCTTTTCTTGGCTTAGGATTCTCCTTGGGAATAACTGCCACAGGAGGTACCACAGGAGTTGACCCTGTAGGCAGATTTTCCCTGAATGCTCTAAATGTCTCTACCATTTCATGCCTCATGGTAGTCATAAACTCTTTGCAGGAGGCAGTATTCTCTTCATTAATTAACTTTATAATACATCCTTGGCAAGATGATTTGGTCCAGCTAGTTGGCAAAACAACCTTACAGACAAGGCAACTCCTGGACCTGTTAGAGCTATCGGATAAGTCCGAAGTCTCCTGAAAAACATATGAAGAGAATAATACCATGAGATTAATTACTATAATTCATTAAAGCCTGTAATTAATCACATAAATCTTTTCCTGAACAGATGTGATGTTTATTCATATATACTCTGTATATATACTGAGCTGTTTAACATGAAAAAGGAATATCATATTATCTGTAAAATAAGCTTAAGTACAGCAATCAGACAGATAATTTAGGATGCATACCAACTCAAGTGTAGCTCATCTAGACAGAATGTAGATGCATCCAGCTGCTAAAATATATTGCAGGAAAGAGAGAGGGAAAAATATTTATTTTTATTTTTTGAAACTTAATATATTTGGTAATACTGCACCAATAAATCCCTGATTCCTGCAAACTTAGCAGGAAAAACATCCAACATTATATGCAGCTAACCCAGTAACCAGCTCACTCCACACAATGAATGCACCATGTAGTTAACATTCATTCAGGTAGCTATGCAACAATTACTTATGCAAAACACATTGAGCTGCACAAAAAACAATCAGTCACATGTGAACTAATGCTTTTCTGAACTACCATACTTATACTGGTAACAGACCTATTGCTCCATTTAAGTAATCAATCACAAAGTAGTCAAACATGCTTTTTCTGAGCTATTAATTAAACTTAAGATCAGTGCAGTTATCCATGTTTAACTGGTGTATAATTTCTTCTCTTCCTTGTTACTATCACTATGTTCCCTATATGCACCGTGGGGTTGTCATGAAAAGTAATTTCGTTGTGTTACACAATGACAATAAAGTAAATTGAATTGAATTGAATATGCCACCACAAAAAGACAGCTTCAGCAAATATCCTTGATCTAGCCACTGTTATTAATATGCTGACTAAATACATCTGAGCAGCATAATCAAACCTCAGACCAGTGCGGCGACCAGTCAAACCGTGATCAGACGCGGATCCCCGCAAGATCTCCGCCGGCTTACCTGATCCTGAAGTTTTCGTGCGTCCATCCTCGGCAAAGGCCAAATGCTAAGTGCCACAAGGAACGCACACAACGCTGTTTTGCAGCCGCGCAAATGCGGAAGTGACGTCACTCGTCGGCGGAAATACCGCTAGACTCGGGGCAAAGCCATCCTTCCTCCGTGCAGAGCCGACATTCCCCCACCGCTGCGTCCAGGACCTCAGTCAGGGCTGCACCACGCTGTCCTCCCTCTAGCACGCACAGCCACTCAGGTGGCTGCTAGAGGGGAAAACCTGTTTGAGCAGGTAAGGAGCTTTCTGCTGCAACAATGTTCCAACCCTCCAGGGTAGTGAAGCAGGCGCCCTCAGGGAACTATTACCAGCCTCAGCACTACCAGGCTGCTGACCAGCTAGCTCCCCTTACAGAGCTCATGTTCCCAGGGAAGGAAACACACAACTGAGGTGTGGATACCTGGGAACAGATTTATAGAGCTCACGCTGGGTGTTTCCTGTTTCCCGGGGGGGGGGGGGGGGGGGGGCGGAGCCCAAGTCTCAATGTCACTGTCCTTGTTTATCATCTCAATGTCACTGTCCTGGAAGGTTGGATGAAAAATAAAGAATGTTCATACTGTAGATATATATTTGGCATCTGTAGCAGGTTCAATGTTCACAAATTTTACATATGAAATTTTTTGGGCAATCCCTACTTCTCAAGGAAGATGACTCCACATCCTCAAGGCTTTCCTGTAAAAAATGGTAATGGAGAAGTTTGTGAAGACACTTTTTTCACCAAAAGTTTAATCACATAGGTGCATGGTGGGTGGGTTATTCAGTCCAACCTGCTTTGTGTTCCAAAGCTGAATGAACCAATTCACCATCAACCTTTGGGATCTCAATTGCTTCTTGTATATACATTCAGGATAGAATCGTGGTCATCAGCAAGGACCCCGATGGGGAAAGATTACTTCACGGCATCAGTAGAGTTGTTGGATGCTTATGCTTCCACATTTCCATTCATCAGACATTCTGGAAATTCTTGAGCACCACAGTGTTGGTGGAAAACTCTTTAACTTTCATTTTTGGGCTATGCCCTTCAGACACAAGCATTTTCTTAAAGGTGGTAGTGGAGTTTGCTTGTCCCTTATCTGGACAACTTTGTCCTAGTCATTTGTAAATATCAGGGGTTGTTGTACAATCTAGATTGGATAATAAAACTCCAATCCAATGTATTCTCCTTTCTGGGAATTGTATTGGCCTAAGGCTTTTTATTGACAATTGTCATTTTAAGATGCTTTTTGCTTGGAAAAAGCTTCTTTCTTCCAATGCATGATTTCTGCATGCAGTAGCGAGCACACTGCCCGCAAATATGCATTGGCAGACAACCAAGCATACGTTACCACAGCACTGAAACAAGGAATGGAAGCTGTTCCAGGTCTAAGGTTGCGCGGGCGGTATCTCTTTGAGTGATGCATTCCAAGTGCATATAACTGGAGCCCCCCCCCCCAACCCTGAAAAAGCGTGAAACGTCTGTCAGGCCATCAGTTCCTGTACCATCAACAGGGACTGCTTTACAGCACCTGCACTGGTATGTGTACTGTAATTTTTTGTTAATAGTATGTGGCACTGTACATAAATAAATGTGCTTACTAGGAGTGCCACCTTTTCCTCTACCTTAATAATAATTTCACCCACCGCTCTCAAGTGGAATTTCAAACACAAAATTGACAAACCTAAAACAAAAAGAAAAAAAGTGGATTGCGGTGGTCCCCCACCTCCCATTTCCAATAGGATGTCAGGAATCCAGAGGGTGACATAGTTTTCAACCCCCAGGTGCCTTTGCCTTTATTCAAGGCCAAATGTTGACGCAGTTAGTGACTGTTGGAAGGTATTTATATTGTCCAAGGTTTCCAAATTTTGTGGAATTGTTGTGGGCATCCTCTTGTCATGTATGCAGCTATATAGAGATGAGTTCATCTTTTTCTGTAAGTGCTATGCAGGGGAATACATGAATTTTAATTTTAAATAGACTCTGAATAGAGCTGCAGCACTAATGCAAACACTTATTTATTCTTATCAAGCCATTTGCTTAATTATTCTGTGGCTCCATCTTGGATCATTAGGCATGAAAGGTACAGCATGCTGTATTTTCCTTTTTATCTTTCTCTCAGGCACCTGCATATTATATAAAAGGAGCAGCATTTTGCTATATTCTTAGAAGTTGTCTGATGACATGAAAATACATACATTTTCAGATATTTCTTTGACTATATTAGGATCCAGCTTCTTTGTCTGCAGCTAACAAATCTCAGTAGAAAGCTCTTTGATATGCCCTTTGGATGGAAGGTTTTGTGAGGAATGTATTCACTCTCTCTGCCACACTAGTAGTCAAGGTATATTTAGTGAGAGAAGTTCATTTAGGAAGTCTTCAGCAAATATGGCTGGGTGTCTATGTATGGCTGGATAGTGTAATGGTTAAGGGCTCTGCCTCTGACACAGGAGACCTGGGTTCAAATCTTGGCTCTGCCTGTTCAGTAAGCCAGCACCTATTCAGTAGGAGACCTTGGGCAAGTCTCCCCCTAGTGGCTGCAGTTCTGGCGCTTTGAGTCCGCCAGGAGAAAAGCGCAATATAAACGTTTTTTTGTTGTGTTTGTTTGTTTGTCGTGTATTCTAGGTGTCCAGTATTCTGCACTTTGTTTCTTCTGTGCCTTTTCTCTTAAGCTATGTACACATGCTGGTTTGAGCTGGCAGATGATAAAGACTGCCTCGGCCAAGTATCTTGAATGAAACCAGCGGCTGCCTGTTGTCTGCTAAAGATCTAGAAAATACCAAACGAACCAGCACTGGAAGAAACTATGTCTTTTATCCACGTGAAAAAAAGGAAAGAGGGTCCGCTGCAATGTCACGTAGCATTTATTGAAGAACTTGTCCCAGACTGTAAAAGGAGCACTTTGCTGACATGTTTCGGACCTGGTAATGGTCCTTAATCTTAGCCTTTAATCCACATGCACAGTGAACAAAATACAGCCAACACCAGTCTCAGTTTGTGGATGTAATATTAGCTCTGTGTATTAAAGATCATGCTGCCGTGTAATTAAATCATCACAGGGTGGTGGGAGTGGAGTCACATTGCGGCGAAGTTCCTAGGAACTGAGCTTCAATACACAGAGCTATAATTGCATCCGCATTCTGAGACGGATGTTGGCTGTATTTTGTTCACATTTTATCACACTGACATCCAAGCTTTTAGATGGTGCTTTTAGATAAGTGTCTGGACGTTTGACGCTTTCACACAAACCCTCAAGGCCCACCTCTCCAAAGCTGTGTACCCATGTTCTTTTCCATTGCATCACTTCATCATTAATTAGCTGCTGTAACCTGTGTCTTTACCTACCATATTATGCTCCCCTTCATTTTCTACTCTGATGTCACAGCTTACAACTGTTATGTAGGTAGTTTGCAATTTGCACCTTTTATTATTTACGGTACAAATCTGTGTAATATGCTGCAGTTTCATAAATAAATACAGATAATGATAAACACTGAAACGTAAGAATCACGGCATCATCCTTGCAGCTGCTATATTTCATTGGTCCATTTTCAAGCTGCATGAATTAGCATAAAGCTTGCATGCTCCATTTCCAAGCTGCATGAATTATTACCATCTCATTGACCGTACTAGTTAAACAGTTGGGAAGAGGACATAACAAAATACGAACGGTCTTCCCTCTTCTTCTAAGGTAACCTGTTGTTAGGTAACAGGAAGTTTTTATAAATGCAGTAGAGAACAAGAAAGCTTTTCAAATTCTGAGAGGAAATTTAAACCAAAGAAGAATTTGAACTTTTTCGTAAATATAGATTCAAAAGAAGGTAACCAGAAAAAGCAATTTGCATAAAATAAAAACAAAAACAGATCCTTCTAATGTTAAGTCAACAACTGCAAAACCCTCAACTGTGAAGAAATAAAGAATATTCATACTGTAGATATATATTTGGCATCTGTAGCAAAATTTTACATATGAAATTTTTTGGGCAATCCCTACTTCTCAAGGAAGATGACTCCACATCTTCAAGGCTTTCCTGTAAAAAATGGTAATAAAGAAGTTTGTGAAGACACTTTTCACCAAAAGTTTAATCACATAGGTGCATGGTGGGTGGGTTATTCAGTCCAACCTGCTTTGTGTTCCAAAGCTGAATGAACCAATTCACCATCAACCTTTGGGATCTCAATTGCTTCTCATATATACATTTAGGATAGAATCCCGGTCATCAGCAAAGACCCCGATGGGGAAAGATTACTTCACGGCATCAGTAGAGTTGTTGGATGCTTATGCTTCCACATTTCCATTCATCAGACATTCTGGAAATTCTTGAGCACCACAGTGTTGGTGGAAAACTCTTTAACTTTCATTTTTGGGCTATGCCCTTCAGACACAAGCATTTTCTTAAAGGTGGTAGTGGAGTTTGCTTGTCCCTTATCTGGACAACTTTGTCCTAGTCATTTGTAAATACCAGGGGTTGTTATACAATCTAGATTGGATAATAAAACTCCAATCCAATTTATTCTCCTTTCTGGGAATTGTATTGGCCTAAGGCTTTTTATTGACAATTGTTATTTTAAGATGCCTTTTGCTTGGAAAAAGCTTCTTTCTTCCAGTGCATGATTTCTGCATGCAGTAGCGAGCACACTGCCCGCAAATATGCATTGGCAGACAACCAATCATACGTTACCACAGCACTGAAACAAGGAATGGAAACTGTTCCAGGTCTAAGGTTGCGCGGGCGGTATCTCTTTGAGTGATGCATTCCAAGTGCATATAACTGGAGCCCCCCCCCCCCCAACCCTGAAAAAGCGTGAAACGTCTGTCAGGCCATCAGTTCCTGTACCATCAACAGGGACTGCTTTACAGCACCTGCACTGGTATGTGTACTGTAATTTTTTGTTAATAGTATGTGGCACTGTACATAAATAAATGTGCTTACTAGGAGTGCCAGCTTTTTCTCTTCCTTAATAATAATTCTGCACTATGCTTCTTCTGTGCCTTTTCTCTTAAGCTATGTACACATGCTGGTTTGAGCTGGCAGATGATAAAGACTGCCTCGGCCAAGTATCTTGAATGAAACCAGCGGCTGCCTGTTGTCTGCTAAAGATCTAGAAAATACTAAACGAACCAGTACTGGAAGAGACTATGTCTTTTATCCACGTGCAAAAAAAGGAAAAAGGGACCGCTGCAATGTCACGTAGCATTTATTGAAGGACTTGTCCCGGACTGTAAAAGGAGCACTTTGCTGACATGTTTCGGACCTGGTAATGGTCCTTAATCTTAGCCTTTAATCCACATGCACAGTGAACAAAATTCAGCCAACACCAGTCTCAGTTTGTGGATGTAATTTTAGCTCTGTGTATTAAAGATCATGCTGCCGTGTAATGAAATCATCACAGGGTGGTGGGAGTGGAGTCACATTGCGGCGAAGTTCCTAGGAACTGAGCTTCAATACACAGAGCTATAATTGCATCCACATTCTGAGACGGATGTTGGCTGTATTTTGTTCACTGTGCATGTGAATTAAAGATCAATGTGAAAGTCGTCCAGTGCTGGTTTGTTTGGTATCTTCTGGATTGATAGGGCTTGCCAGTGTCGGGCAGATTGCACTTTGTATGGATTTATTCCTTAGCTGAGGTGTGCCTTCTTATACGAACACAAGTCTGCTAAAGATCTGGCATGCATGCATCCCGAAGCCCAATTGCACTTTTCTCCTCACTTCCCTGCCCGCAATAAACTGCTCTCTCATAGGACGCTCGTTATCTCTCCACCATCCTCCACACCATCAGACGCATCACTAGTCTGGAGGCTAGTGATGCATCTGTACAGTGTCAGCTGTGTACTGTTTCTCAAGGTACCGATCCCTGCCAGGCAACAGAAATGCCTTGTTGTGTATGTGGATTTAATCTTTTGATCTTTCAGTGAGAATTTCCTCTTGCCATTGCAAAGTATAACTTTCATAACTTTCTGCAACCAATGATGATCAGGTGTTGGCGAACACTCGACCCACTACTTCTGGTTGGTGCCTTTTAAATTTTGTATTGATCATTCCAAATAAAAATAATCTTGGTTTGTTAAAGTCTTCATTCAGAGTGTAATTTGAACATTAGCACTGCTGTCAGGTCCTTTCTTTTCACTGGCCCCTGCTGCTTGCTTGTCTCAGAAGCATCTATCCCATTGGCTGACCATAGAAATAAGACATTTTCAGTTTTTGCATGGTTGCCTGTTCTGCGCCTTCTTTTTAGTCTTCAGGGAGACATCATTTTACTTTAGCTTACTGAGAAGTAGGTTATGGTTCAAGTGGGTAGTTTAGATGGTGACCTTTGAAAGGTATGATGTGCTTTTGTTAATTTTTAAGGCTATTTGAGTGACATGTGAAGGCATTTGAAATTGCTCTCTTTCTGCTTACCATATGATCACTCACATTTGTATTTTTATATCGTTGACATTTTCCCCAGCTCTTTACACAGTACATAGTCATGTCACAAACTGTGTCTCAGAGGAACTCCCAATCATATGAAGTTAACTTCCTATGCGATAGCTCATGCTCACGTCCTGTCCACTGTCCAAAGCAATGGTAAATTTAATTGGCTACTCCCTGAAATTGGTTATGGTAGGAACATTATCATTTTTGGTCTAATGAGGGCCAATGACTTTTCAGTCAAATAAAAACAGGACATAATACAGGACATAGCTCGGTAGATAGCCAGCTGTAGTTGTAAACAGAGATCATTATTTTAGTGCTTTAAACACTGAAAATTAAGATGTCAATTAGAAGGTAATTGCCTTCATAAAACTATAAATCAACTGCATTTTCTATTGTTTTGTCCACTAGAGGGTTTAATGCTAATTTATTATATCTCAAACAATGAAAAAACACTTGTATTTTAGTTTTCTTTATATACAAAAAAAAAAATTACTAACTGCTTTGTATGACTGTTTATACAGTATTGCAGTTGTTGATGCTGAATTCACTGTTGTCATAATTTTCTGTATTTTAGGTGTATTCGTTTTTACTGTACAGTATTCATTTAATTTCTGTTACATTTCTTGCTGTACATTAGATAACCCTTTCTTCTGTTTTCAGTGAACCAATGGAAGTGGAGGACAAGGCAAGCAGTACAACGGGCAGCAAATCGCCTGATGTGGTTAGTGTCAACTTTTTTTTTTTTTTTTTTTAATAAACATAACACTGTGTATTGCAAATTATTATTTTATGTTAAAAACAAAATAACCCCAGCATATCCCGTAAAATGTTCCCATCCCACCTACCTTTACTGTAGTCTTCTAGCCTGTTCTAACTAACTAACCCCATCCTCTTTCCAAATATGTTATTTGCTCCCCCATATCTGATAGTAACCATAAGCTGTACTATACTAACTGCGAATTTCCTGAGAGCTAGAACTACAGTCTAGCACTTACAGTGAAGGGAACCTGTGGTAAAATTGCATGACAAAATAAAGGTGCATAATGTGCACGGCTGCTGCCAGTAACAGAGCTCTTTAGTCCGATCAAGTTCCAGTGTTTGGCTGGACATGGTCATTCATGTTTGGAGGTCCAGCTATTCTCCTTCTGCCCCTGATTTATTTAACCTCCCTGGCGTTGAATTTCCCCAGAATTTTTGTGCAAAAAGTGAACCAATTAATTTTCAGAACTTTTTTTTCCTGTAACTTCCCAAAATGTGTCAAGCAAGGGTCTAGGATACAGTGCAGAAGAGTGACAGGTATGCATGTCAATACTGTTCACAGCATGTTTTGTATTGACATTTATATCCGTCAATAACGCTAGGGAGGTTAACAGTCTGTCTGCTAACGCCTCTTTGACTATTCATGCGAGCCCACTAAACTGCACGATCTGCCTTATAGGAAAGTTGGAGACTTTTAACAGGGATATGTGAGGGAGCAGGCTGGAGATGTACTTTGTACTGGTTGAACTCGATGGATGTATGTCTTTTTTCAACCAAAATAACTATGTAACTTCCTGCAGTGCCCAGAGACAAAGCATTGGGCTAAAACATGTGTTCTGGACCAGCAGAAGAATGCCAGTGCCTATATAGACTTCAAACTGATCGCTGAAATAATGGTTATAGCAACCAAAGCTTTGTTTGTACTCACCCTGATCTTGCCTAAACATAACTGGAACCTTCCTTTTAACACTGAGCTTTTTTTTCCTGAACTGTTGATAACCCCATCACTGGGTAGTGATCTGTCTAGTGAGATCACTGTCCCCCGATTCATATTGATACTTTTAGGAACTTTTAAATAAGTTGCCACAATGTGAAGTTGCTCACACGTTAGCCCCTCCCCTCATGTTGAATAGTATATGCTGCTCAGATGGGATCCCAACAGCATGTTTATATAATGATTATGCACTCAGTGCCACACAATCTGTATAGATCATTTAAGGTGACAAATCATTAAAATTTGTAAATAGGTTATCTTTAAAGGGGCGCTATGGCGAATTACTGTTTAAATTAATGCAGCATAAAATTAAGCCAGCATCCAAAAGAAGCTGCAATAAAAAAGCTTTAGCTTCAGAAAAATAAACAGAGCTGCTTGCTCAATCACTTTAGCTTTCAGTAGCCCGTCATTTGCATTTATGAAACTAAAGCTTTTTTTATTGCATCTTCTTTTGGATGCTGGCTTAATTTTATGCTGCATTAATTTAAACAGTAATTCGCCATAGCACCCCTTTAAATCCTACGGTGATCATAACGCTACAGGAAAATTGAATCCCTATTTCCATGGCCATAACTTGCTGTACCTTTCAACCCCTTGATTTAACCTATTGGTCCCTCTTGAGATAGTGTTCCATTTCTTAACCTCCCTGGCGTTCTATTTCCCCAGGATTTCCGTGCAAAAAGTGGTTCAATTAATTTCCAATAATTGTCAACCTTTTTTTTTTTTTTGCAATCATTTTTTTTAAAATATTGAATTCAATACAGGTTATTGTATTGAATTCAACTAAAAAAAAGTGTTTACTGTGAGATGTTGATGACACTGTGTGACCCTGGTGTCATCAACGCTGATCGCCGGGGGACATGAAGCAAAATCTGCCAAGGGACATGGAAGAAGGCACCGAGGAAGCTATCAGAGGTATGCAACGAGGGATCAGCACGCCAATGGTGAATATAAGACCCAGATGTGTAGCCAGGTGTATAGTTTTGCCAGATGTATAGGTAGGCAGATATTTTACCAAATGTATAGGTAGGCAGATATTTAGCCAGAAGTATAGGTAGCCAGATGTTTTACCAGATGTATAGGTAGCCAGGTGTCCCCTCTCGCCCCCACCCCCCAGTCTCCTCCAGCCCCGATTTACTCACCCGAGGGCTGTCTCCTGCGGTGGCTTCTGTGCAGGGGAGGGGGGATCCCTCTTCCTTGTGGGCTGGTGGCTGGTCGGGGATTCCCCCTTCTGCGCAGGGGGGGGGGGGGGGGAGATCCCCTTTCTATGTGGGCTGGTGGCCGGGTGTCTCCCTTCTGCGCAGGGGGGGGGAGAGATCCCCCTTCTATGCGGGCTGGTGGCCGGGTGTCTCCCTTCTGCGCAGGGGGGGGGGGGAGATCCCCTTTCTAGGTGGGCTGGTGGCCGGGTGTCTCCCTTCTGCGCAGGGGGGAGTGGGAGATCCCCCTTCTATGCGGGCTGGTGGCCGGGTGTCTCCCTTCTGCGTGGGGGGGGGGGGAGGAGATCCCCTTTCTATGTGGGCTGGTGGCCGGGTGTCTCCCTTCTGCGCAGGGGGGGGGGAGATCCCCCTTCTATGCGGCTGTTCGGGGACTCCCCCTTCTGTGTGGGGGGGGTCCCCTTCTGTGCGGGCTGGCTGAGGGTGGCTCTTTCCTCTTCCTCCCTCCGGATCCCACGTGCGTCCCCCCGTACCCCCCCCCCCCCTCCTGATCTCCTATCCTCCCCGGTATCCAGCCCTGCACTACTCACCGGAGGGCTGTCTCCTGCACCGGCTGCGATTGGCACCCTCCTCCTCCATCACTGAAGTCTCGGTTCTGTGTAATTACAGTACGAGGCTTGGTGACGTCACCAAGCCTCGTACTGTAATTACACAGAACCGAGACTTCAGTGATGGAGGAGGAGGGTGCCAATCGCGGCCGGCGCAGGAGACAGCCCTCCGGCGAGTAGTGCAGGGCTGGATACCGGGGAGGATAGGAGATCAGGAGGGGGGGGGGGGGTACGGGGGATGCACGTGGGATCCGGAGGTAGAAAAATAGAAAGAGGAAAGAGCCACCATCAGCCAGCCTGCACAGAAGGGGAGTCCCCGAACAGCCCGCATAGAAGGGGGATCTCCCCCCCCCCCCCCCCCCTGCGCAGAAGGGAGACACCCGGCCACCAGCCCGCATAGAAGGGGGATCTCCCCCCCCCCCCCCCCCCCCCTGCGCAGAAGGGAGACACCCGACCACCAGCCCACATAGAGGGGGGATCTCCCCCCCCCCCCCCCCCCTGCGCTGAAGGGAGACACCCGGCCACCAGCCCGCATAGAAGGGGGATCCCCCCCCTGCACAGAAGGGAGACACACACCCGGCCACCCCCTCCACACAGAAGGGGGGATCCCTGCCCGCACACACATTCTCTGCCCGCCAGCTGCACAGGGATTCCCCAGAGTGGCTGGATGCTAGTTCTGCACGCTGGGGGTAGCACAGATCGCTACCCACAGCGTGCTGACAGGCATCCAGCCACTCTGGGGAATCCCTCTGATGAGGGAAAAGTGGAGCCGGCGGTGCAGAGAAACAGGAAATCTCCCTGGCAGTATTGACGAGCCTAGCTCGTCATTACCACTTTCAGCATGTTTCTGCTGGACGAGCCAGGCTCGTCATTACCTCCAGGGTGGTTAAAGGACTTACGAGGCCAAAATGGCTAAAAAAGCTAAGTACCTGCAAGATGTTTAAACGCCGATCGTGACCCCACAGGCCGGGTCGGGCTCTCGTGCCGCTCCCAATATGGCCGCTTCCTTTGGCCGCGGCTGCGCAGTCCGCCTGGCCACGAGTGCGGCTGCGCAGCTCTAGGGCCAACCCCCCGAACCACGCACTGTAGCGTGGATCGGAGAGGTTGGCCCTAGAGCTGCCATTTTGGCCTCGTAAGTCCTTTAAAGAGAGTCTGAAGCGAGAATAAATCTCGCTTCAGACCTCATAGATAGCAGGGACATGTGTGCCCCTGCTAAAACGCCGCTATCCCGCGGCTTAACGGGGGTTCCTTCACCCCCAAATCCCCTCCGTACAGCCGGGGAGCGCTTCCGCATTGGGGCAGGGCTAACCGCCGCAGCCCTGCCTCATGCGCGTCTATCAGACGCGTACCTCCGCCTCTCCCCCGCCCCTCTCAGTCTTCCTTCACTGAGAGGGGCAAGGGAGAGGCGGCGATGCGCGTCTGATAGACTTGCTGAGAGGCAGGACTGCAGCCGTTAGCCCTGCCTCCAGGAAGAGAAAATTTTACGACCAAGTTTACGACCAAGTTTTGCGGGGGTGGGTTTGGGGGTGAAGGGACCCCCGTTTAGCCGCGGGATAGCGGCGTTTTAGCAGGGGCACACATGCCCCTGCTAACTATGAGCTCTGAAGCGAGATTTATTCTCGCTTCAGAGTCTCTTTAAGGGACAGCAATTATTATTTCACCTTTTATTTTATAGTGCTCCCAGTTTCTTTGAATCCTGCTGAATTACTGGTGGAAATAGTCTTCACTAATCGGTCTTCAACATGTTACTCTCTGATACACTGCTTTTAACTGTTGTTGGATCTGATATGACTTTAATCATTTAGGCCTGGTGCACACCAGAGGAGTTTTTCTGAGCGTTTTGAGTTTTTTTAAATCTGCTGCTAATGTTATCCTATGTGTCTGTGCACACTGGAGCCATTAGGTTTTGTAAAAAAACCCATAGCATTACATTGGGAAGAGCTTTTGAAACCTCTAAAAGCTCTTCCCAATGTAATGCTATGGTTTTTTTTTTACAAAACCTCATTTCTCCAGTGTGCACAGACACATAGGATAACATTAGCAGCAGATTTAAAAACTCAAAACGCTCAGAAAAACTCCTCTGGTGTGCACCAGGCCTTAGTGTGGCATAGCTGCAGCAGTTTCTTGCCTACATTTGAATACAATGCTGTGTGTGCTCTTTTACCAAACCGCATGGCTCGGTTCCCACTTGTTGCAAAAACGTCCCTGTTGGGTACGTTCTTTGCAAGCTCCACTCAGTGCAGAAAGCGGATCTTATTGTTAAAAATAGAATCCACTTCTGCTTGTAAAAAAAAAAAAAAAAAGACTGATCCGTTTAACACATTTTGGCAATTAAAATGCTGAACCTTAACCTGCTCCATTTTTTAGGATGCGATCACAACGACTACAGGGGGCTGGAAGAAGCCCCTGATAAGTTAAACTGGCAAGAATTAATTCATTCAGGTTCCCTTTAACGTTTAACCTTCCATTAGACAGAACATAAACCCAATATGTAATTTTACAGCAAGCAGTATACAGCTATCAGTAGTGCAATGGATATTAGACAAGATTTTTGTTGAAATATCATTTAATATATACTGGTGCAAGGTAGTAGATTCAGATAAAGCATTGCTATTAACCACTTCAGGACCACAGGCTTTACCCCCCCCTTCCCCCCCAAGACCAGGCCATTTTTCACAAAAAGGGCCACTGCAGCTTTAAGGCCTCGCTGCAGGGCTGCACAACTCAGCACACAAGTGATTCCCCCCCCCCCCCCTTTTCTCCCCACCAACAGAGCTCTCTTGGTGGGGGTCTTATAAATATTTGATTTATTTCTGAATATTTTTCCCTATTTTTTAAATTTATTTTGTAATCCCAAACAGCCAGCTAATCAGCGTGATCGGCTGTCATAGGCTTCAGCCTATGACAGCCGATCACTTTTGTGCCACCCAGGGGGCCAGCCGTGTCACACGGCTGTCCCTTGTACAGCGCTGCCACAGATCGCAGCGCTGTACCCTGTTAAAAGACGTCAGTTTCATTGTCTAACAATCTCCTAGCGGCGATTGCTGCTGGGAGACTGATGGAGGAGCGTAGCTCCATCATCCAATGCGGAGATGCACGTGCATCTCCTGCGAAACCCTGCCACAGGAGTTGACGCCAATTGGCGTTAGGTGGTCCTGGGGCTGCCGCTTTGGTCACGCCCATTGGCGTTAAGCGGTCCCCAGAAGGTTAAACACATCTTTCATTTACCTGATCCACCAATTCAACAGCTCAAGCCTGCGAAAAGGTCCTTGCTAGTCATTGCAGGTGACAGAAAATAATAATCAACAATATTCGAGAATAAAATACAAAATACTCCTTCACAACACACAGAAGAAAATAAATCCCCCTCCTTTTTCAATACCAAGTCTATAAATCAATATAACAGAATCCCAATTCTAATCTAATTATATGTTCACTATAAGATGAGAAGAGTGAGGAAAAAAATGGGGTAGGGCGGGGGAACACTGAAATATGGTTTTAATTGGCAAACTAATCATTGTGACTTAAAGAGACTCTGTAACAAATTTTTCAGCCTTAGTTCTTCTATCCTATAAGTTCCTATGCCTGTTCTAATCTGCTCTGGCTTACTGCAGTCTTTCCTAACTGCACTGTCTCTGTAATAAATCAATGTATCTTTCCTCTGTCCTGTTTGTCGGGCTAAGGCTTGATTGTGTGGAATGTGCAGGGCTGCTTGTGATTGGTAGAAGCGATACACACCCTCTGCAGGCCCCCTGCACACTCTGAATGACTCACACACTATGCTTAGCTGAGCCTATTAGAAGCTGGTTAGTTTGTTTGTAAACACTGCCTAAAACTGTTAATTACAAGCCAGGATTGCAGCAGAGAGTGGCAGAAACAGCACAGAGGGGCACAGGAGAAAATAATGAATAGAATAGTATGCTTTTTATTGTAAGAATATTAGAGTACAGATTCTCTTTAAGGGGTAACGTTTCACACTGGGTGTGAGCGGACAGTCATTATTTGCTGAGAATTTATGAATTGGAGTAGGAAGTATTTTCTTGTGCAAGGTAATTTTTAGTATTTTTTTTTAATTAGTAATTCATTTAAATAATAATCATTAATGTGCATTTACATTGCCTCAACTGGGGATATATTAGTCATCCATTCTGTACATTGTGTTTTTCTTTTTGTGTTTTAGAGTTCAGAACCAAAGGACCAGATTTCAAAAATGATAAAGATCCTTAGTGGAGAAATGGCTATAGAGCTGCACCTGCAGTTTTTGATACGGAACAACAACACAGACTTGATGATTCTAAAGAACACCAAGGTTTGTTGGCTTGAGAATTTATTGCAGTGTCACAATTTGCTTAACTGTGTCTCTCTGCATACACTGCGTCTTTTGCATGAATACGCAAAGCAGTTGAAAAGTTTTTAGCAGAAGTAAACATGGTAAAATCACAGCTGTGTGTTCTGGTCACAAAGTATGAAGGTCAAATATAACCCAACACTAGAAATTTATATATAAAAAAATATCTTTATGAACGTCTTATTTGAGCAGAATAATCAAATGCCACGCATTATTAGTATGACATAAAATGCATGATCTAGTTAAAAAACAAATAACCTAAAAAATGGTGGCTCCACTGCAATACATCATTATATAAATATGAAACATTTATCTGGCAGTTGTAGATTACGCTACTAAGTTTAACTGTTTTCTTTTTTGAAGCTTTAGTCTACCTAACAGATCCCCTGAGTGTTACATTGCTGGAGCCATGATCATTTTGTTGCTCTGTGGCTTTTCTATTTACTATTTTGGCTGCTGTTTTATATTGTCCATGAAACTTGCATAATGCTATTGCTACATAGCTTTTCCTTTGCATATGAGTAGCACTGGTTGTGATAGCCTTGTGTTTCTTCACTGAATGTTAATGCCCTTTTGTTTCAGGATGCCGTGAGAAATTCTGTGTGTCACACAGCTACGGTAATAGCAAATTCTTTTATGCACTGTGGCACCACCAGCGACCAGTTCCTCAGGTGAGCCTGCCTCCTTCCCGCCTGTAAATTGTCTTGTCAGGTTTTAGCTGCAGGAAGGTTTCCAGTGAAAGCAGAGTCTCCACTGCATCCTTCCTGAGAAATATCCCTGGGCACAGTATGCAAATGCCAAATCTTGGCTGTACAAGAAATACTAATGCTTGCTCCAAGGTGTAGGGCGCTTGGAATGTGCTTTTCTTAGGACACTTCTGTTGTGTATTTTGAAATGTCCTCCAGCCAAAACCGGATAAGTTCTCTTTATGCTGCTGTCTCAAGTGACTTATTATATTTAGTATCTCACTATTGCCTACTGAGCTCAGCCACAGATTATTGCTGACTCTGCATTTCTTTAATGTTATAGTGGATCCGAAATAAACTTTTCCTCATTGCATAGTTGTGTTCCTTTCATATAGATTATAAGGCAGTCCTCAAGCCCAATACTTTTTTTTGGTTTTGTTTTAATACTCTTAATTCCCTATAAACTAAACAAGACTCGCCCCCAGCTCCTCCAGTGCCAAGGCACTCTCAGACTCATGTAGCAAGGGCTTATGAGAGCTCAGTCTGGGCAGGAGGAGGAGGTGTTACTAGCCAGAGATTTCAGAGGCAGAGGGAAGGAGGAGAGGGGAGTGGAGTTTTCACAGGTTAAGGGCTTGAGATGCAGATCAGCTTGCCTGTGTGTAATGATCACAAACAGAACATGGCTGCCCTCGTTGTATCACAGGAAGAAATAATCATATACTGTTGAAGCTGTTTGCAGCTAGATTTACTGTGAAACTATCTATCTAAACTTTAGATAAGGTATATAGATAAGTTACTTGTTATAGTTAGTTTTTCATCTCGCATCCGCTTTAAAGAGGAACTGTAGTGAAAATAATGTAATGAATACAATTGCTTATTTTTTACATGTATTTGTACATTATGTAGTCAGTGTTTATGCATTGTAAGATCTTTCCTCACCCTGATTTACATTCTGAAATTTCTTGAATGTACTGATATCTTTAGTCCTGTCTGGTGCAGCGCCGCTGTATATTTGTTTCTGAGAATTCCAAATTCTGGTAAAATAATACCTGGCCTCCTAAATTGCTCTGGGAGGAAAGTTCTGCATAGCTAAACGGCTTAAGGCTCATACACACATCAGACTATAGTCTTTGGAAAATGAAGGATCACAGACCAATCTTACCACCCTTCATGTAGTATGAGAGCCATACTCTACACAGTCTTTTCTATGGAGCTGAACTCCCCATCAAACAGAAATCTTTGCAAGATGCTGCACACACAGATGCTGTACAGACACAAAAGATCAGTATCTGCAAAAGATCTGTTCCTGCCAAAAATCCATTCCTGCAAATTGCAATGATAGTCTATGAGATCTGCAGATCATCATACACACATGATTTAACTGACATTCATCTGCAGATCAAGCAATCATCCGCAGATCTGAAAATCCATCCTGGTGGATCTGATCTGCAGATGAATGTCAGTTAAATCATGTGTGTATGATGATCTGCAGATCTCATAGACTATCATTGCAATTTGCAGGTATGGATTTTTAGCAGGAACAGATCTTTTGCAGATACTGATCTTTTGTGTCTGTACAGCATCTGTGTGTGCAGCATCTTGCAAAGATTTCTGTCTGATGGGGAGTTCAGCTCCATAGAATAGACTGTGTAGAGCAGGGGTCTCAAACTCGCGGCCCGCGGGCCATTTGCGGCCCGCGATACAATATTTTGTGGCCCCAGGGCCCCAGAGCTTGTAGGGGCCCCCAGTGGCTACAAGAGGAAAAAAAAATTTTTCAAATCGGCCTTATAGTTTTTGAGAAAATTGATTTTAAAGTTGCAAAGGAAAAAAATACACATTTAAAAACCCGCTGACTTTAATGGTTAATAGCAAATCCACCTTAAATGCTAGAAACCCTAAATTTGCAGGATATGTTAAGGAGATCATTAGGAATAAGAGGAAAAAACAATTTTTCAAAAAGACCTTATAGTTTTTGAGAAAATCGATTTTAAAGTTTCAAAGGAAAATAGTATACTTTTAAATGCGGTAAATGTCACTTTTAGTAGCAAGCCTAACGGTAGTGTAATTTTACATGTATCAAAAGAAAGAGCAATACATTTCCTGACGGGGTTTCCAGGGGGTCCATACGCAGCCGCAGCGCTTTGGCCAGGGATCGCTATACAGCCGTAATATGGCTGTATGAAGATTCCTGGCATTTTTTCCTATTTTCCCAATTTTTTTTTTTATGTTTAGAGTGGGCGGGCAGAGGCGGCGATCCGCCGCGATTGACTTCAGGAGGGGCAGAGCTGAAGCTGAAAGCTCTGCCCCTTCCAGGAAATGCCGGCGGATTGCCCCCCGGGGCGATTTGGGGGCTCTGCAGCCCTCGTTTTGCGGCGGGGACATGTGAACTCCCTTATGCGGCCCAGCCTCATCCTGACTTTGCCTCCTGCGGCCCCCGGGTAAATTGAGTTTGAGACCCCTGGTGTAGAGTATGGCTCTCATACTACATGGAAGGGGGTAAGATTAGTCTGTTGTCTTTCATTTTCCAAAGACTATAGTCTGATGTGTGTATGTGGCCTTTGGCTAAGCAGCGCTGGGAGGGCTGGGCTACATGCCAATATACAGCAATATATAGATACAGGTAGTATTTCTGATGCTGAAAACAGGAATATTACTGTTAAAGTCTGTATCTTGAATACTTTACTGCATTCTACTGTCACTATAGTGCCTCTTGAATTCTTCTCTTTTTAAAGGGTACCAGAGACGAGGAAAAAAAAACTTTAAACATACCTGGGGTTTACTCCAGCTCCTGATTGGTCCCTCGCTTTCCTCGCTCCACCTGCTCCGCCTGGATCCTCTGTTTTCTGGTAATTTCCCAATTCGGTGCAGTCCGGCCGTGCGCAGTTCTCCGTCGTGCTCCTGCATTCAGAAGCATTATGCACCTGCACAGTAGTACTGCACAGGTGCAGAACTCTCCTGCTGATGGAAGCGTGATGGGGCGTGGCCGGGCCGCCTATGCACAGAAAGCCCCGACTTGGGAAACTATCGGGACCCATACTGGAGGATCCAGGTGGCGGAGGAGGACAGTGAGGGACTGATCAGCCTAAACGGCCTGGAGGAAGCCCAAGGTATGTATAAAACTTTTTTTTTGGCTCATCTCAGGTTTACTTTAATAACAGCAACTTTGGGAATTTCTCTACAGAATACAAATATTTGCTTCAATTATAAAAATTTGTGTCATTTTATTTTATGTTTAATTTTTCTTTGTTGGCAGAGATAATTTGGAATGGTTAGCGAGAGCCACAAATTGGGCAAAATTTACTGCGACAGCTAGCTTGGGGGTTATCCATAAGGTAAGTAATGTTATTGGAATGTATAGAACTAATTTAGTGTGTATATTGTCGATCATTAGCTATTGACTGCAGTGATAAACATGCTGCTTTGTCAAACATTCACAGCATTTTTTTTTATTAGGGTCATGAGAAGGAAGCGCTACAACTTATGGCTACTTATCTACCCAAAGATACATCACCTGGATCTGCATACCAGGAAGGGGGAGGCTTGTATGCTTTAGGACTTATTCATGCCAATCATGGAGGTGACATAATAGACTATCTACTTAACCAGCTGAAGAATGCAAGCAATGATGTAAGTGTTCTACTTGCCTTATGAATTTAGCTGTACAGTTATCCACTGGTGACTACTGCTAATTTTAGTATTCTTTCAACACCAATTTTTTTTAGCCAGTTAATGTGTATGCAAGTCTTACTAAGCTCTTATATGCCTATGTGAGGAAAAGAGGAAGGCAAGTTGAGCAGTGCAGAATTAGGGTAAAGTGAGAAATGTATTAATGTGTATGGCTAATCTCAAGGGTTTTATGGCTTACGCAATCTAAATAGCCCACATTTGTATGAATAATTAATACCCACATAATACCCTTTTTTTCTGCCCCAAAAATGCTGGGTATGTGGTCTATGGGTACTAGTTAATTTCAGTGTCAAGATATTCTTGAGCCACTGTTAAAAATATGCCCTGGGGAGGTTAATGTTGGGTAGAGTTTATGATTATAAATCAGGAAAACGAATTAGCAATGCACTGCATTCCAAATTATTATGCAAATTGTATATAAGTGTCATAAAGATTAAATATGATGTTTTCAATTAAACTTCTGATTGGTATTGTGTCTCACGGCTCTTATGATCACTGAAATCAATCTCAGACACCTCTGATAACTAGTTTGCTAGGTGAGCCTGATTAAAGGAAAAACTACTAAAAAAGGGTGTACCACATTATTAACCACCCTGGCGTTCTATTAAGATCGCCAGGGCGGCTGCGGGAGGGTTTTTTTTAAATTTAAAAAAAACTATTTCATGCAGCCAACTGAAAGTTGGCTGCATGAAAGCCCACTAGAGGGCGCTCCGGAGGCGTTCTTCCGATCGCCTCCGGCGCCCAGAATAAACAAGGAAGGCCGCAATGAGCGGCCTTCCTTGTTTTGTTTAGATCGTCGCCATAGCGACGAGCGGAGTGACGTCATGGACGTCAGCCGACGTCCTGACGTCAGCCGCCTCCGATCCAGCCCTTAGCGCTGGCCGGAACTTTTTGTTCCGGCTACGCTGGGCTCAGGCGGCTGGGGGGACCCTCTTTCGCCGCTGCTCGCGGCGAATCGCCGCAGAGCGGCGGCGATCGGGCAGCACACGCGGCTGGCAAAGTGCCGGCTGCGTGTGCTGCTCTTTATTTGAACAAAATCGGCCCAGCAGGGCCTGAGCGGCAGCCATCGGCGGTGATGGACGAGCTCAGCTCGTCCATACCGCTAAGATGGTTAAGCAGACCACCATTTTCAAGCATTATAAGAAGGAAAAATGAGTTATCTGCTGCGGAAAAGTGTGAAATAGTTGAATGCCTTGAACAAGAAATAAAAACCTCAGATATTTCAAAAAACTGTTTATGAACTGTTTGAACTGTCTATTTAAAAAATTGTGGCTGACTCAGAGCACACACAGGTTTGTGTAGATCAAGGCAAAATGAGGAAGGTTTCTGCTAGAGAAATGTATTGGATTAAGAGAGCAGCTGCTAAAATGCCATTACAAAGCAGCAAACAAGTATTTAAAGCTGCTAGTGCCTCTGGAGTCCAACAAGCAAGCATCAGGGTGCAGGATCCTCCAGAGGATTGCAGTTATGTATAAACCTTCTATTCGGCAACCCCTAACCAATGCTTAGAAGCTGAAATGACTGCAGGGGGCCCAGAACTACACGACAACACATTTTCAAATATATTAGTAGGTGAACAGAGGCGCCAGAAGGATAAAAGTACATAAAATTTTTAAAAAATTGCTGGGAGGAAGTGGTGGACTCGCCTCCGTTAAAGCAGACACCAAGGACTGTAAATATATAGATATACACATTTATTGAAAATACCCCAAAGATAGCATCTTTGGGGTATTTTCAATAAATGTGTATATCTATACATTTACAGTCCTTGGTGTCTGCTTTAACGGAGGCGAGTCCACCACTTTCTCCCAGCAATTTTTTAAAAATTGTATGTACTTTTATCTTTCTGGCGCCTCTGTTCACCTACCAATATATTTGAGTCCACCCCAGGTGGAGGGGTGATCTACCCCCTTTCTTCCTATCTACAGAGAGCGACTTCTTAATCCTGAGTGAGGACAGGTCTAATCTCCTCACCTGCCTAATGAGTGATTACCTAGGTGGTAACCCGTGTTTGTGAGTATTACCATCTCACTGTTTCATTTATCCAATCAATTTTGACATACTACACCATATTGGGCTCTCGATTTCTCTCCAACTTTAGTTTACACATTTTCAAATGGTCTTATTTACTGTTGAGTGCCATGCAACCCTGAATTATCAAAAAGGATGGATTGGTAGATGATCGCCATGTCCCAACAAGGCTGCAACGTCAACGAGGAGGTGGCGAAGTAATGTTTTGCGGAGCTGTTCAGCCCCTTTAGGGACCTTGAAAGTGTGAAAATTACCACTGAAAAGTATGTGGAGTTTGACTGACCATATTCTTCCATGGCACAAAAAGTACTGTGTTTTTTGTGATCATCCTAATGCATCATTGACTGCTTTGGCATAAAAGCAGAGAAACTCATGGTGTGGTCCCCATCCTCCCCTGACCTCAGTCCTACTGAAAACCTTTGGCGCATCCTCAAGCAAAAGATCTTATGAGGGTAGGAGACAGTTTACATCGAAGAGGCTTTATTGACATCTTTCAAAGAAGTTCAAGCAGAAACTAGTTTAATGGATGCAAGAATAATGAAGCTGCTATCAATTAAGGGGTCCTATGTTAACATGTAACTTGACCTGTTAAGATGTTTTTGATAGAAATAGCTTTTGATTTCAGTAAATTTGACTTCCTAATGCAGAAAATTCAACAAATGACCGTTTTCAGATTTTCAGTTTTTCACGCATGTTTTGAAACTGGGTTATTTGTAATAATTTGGAACTGTGCATTTTAAGTTTTTTTTTTATTGTTTAAAAATATGCAGTTATCATAAGCAGGTTTGTTCAATAAAATCTAAATTGGGTGATGATTTAAACATCATGCCGACTGCCACTGGCATCCACTATTTAGGAAAATTAGAAAAATATAATATGCATAATAATTTGGAATGCGGTATAAAGAGATGGTTTAGAGTCAGGTGCTGGAAGATGGATAATTGCTGAAGTTGATAACTTAACATCACCAAACTGCATGTAGAAAAGTATCAGCAAGTGCATTTAATTGATTTTCTTGATGATGGCTTCTCTTTGTGCCAAAAGCCACAAGCAACAAAAACATTTTTTTTCAGATCACAAAGATCCTCCTGAGTATCGCCCCCAGTTTTATGTGCTGCTCTTTTCACACCACTTATTTTTTGCATTCGCTAGGTTGGGTGAATTAAATTGAACCCAGCATAGGCTCACTCCAGTGGATGTTCGTAAACACATATCTAGGGACTGGATGGGGGGGAGAGGGTTTTCTCATCTGCTCTTTTAGGTAAAAGCTGTATGTAATTTGTCTGGAGAACTATTCAGATATCGGTTGCAGGATTTTATTGAAACTAAATTCAGTAAACCTGAATTCCTGATTGTTTAAAGTATAGTATATAAGACGTTAAAGCAGCAAGATTTGATACTTACCTGGGGCTTCCTCCAGCCCCATAAGCACATCTGAGTCCCTCGCTGTCCTCCCGCGGTCTACTGTTCAGCCGCAGTCGGCCCCGGTAACTGGCTCAGTCGGGTCCAGCCTGGGTCTTTGCATGCACGGATCTCCCATTCATGCACAGTAGACCTAGACTGATGTGACTGAGCCGGTTACTGGGGCTGACCGCGGGAAGATGGCGAGGGACTCAGGCATGCTTATGGGGCTGGAGGAAGCCCCGGGTAAGTATCAAAGCTTGCTTCTTTAAAGTCTGGTTTACTTTAAATCCTTAACCATACAATTCCATGGGTGGCAGAATACCCGATTAGGGGTAATGGGGCGCATGGCATTGGTAAAATAAGTTTTTGACACCTGTTATAATCCATGCACATGCACAAGTACTGGCTCTTCTTCTGAAACATAAAGATGTGACTTACTCTGCCACAGCACTTTAAGGGCCCGCTTCTACTAGTGCGGAAATGGGGCCGAATCCGCAGAGTTTCCCCGCAGGCAAATCGCGTGGGGAAACTCTGCCGTAGGTGATAATGCAGCAGCTGTCCGAATTGCTTGCCATAGCGATTTGGGCAACATTGCAGCAAGTTTAGACACCAGTGGCAGTGAATCCCATAGCCGCAGCTTCCGGGATTGGGCTGCGTACTTGCACAACAGTGTGTCTTGTAGGACGCACGAAAGCTAGTGGAAACGTAGCCATAGGCCTGGTGCACACCAGAGGAGTTTTTCTGAACGTTTTGAGTTTTTAAATCTGCTGCTAATGTTATCCTATGTGTCTGTGCACACTGGAGCAATGAGGTTTTGTAAAAACCCCATAGCATTACATTGGGAAGAGCTTTTGAAACCTCTAAAAGCTCTTCCCAATGTAATGCTATGGGGTTTTTTACAAAACCTCATTGCTTCAGTGTGCACAGACACATAGGATAACATTAGCAGCAGATTTAAAAACTCAACACGCTCAGAAAAACGCCTCTGGTGTGCACCAGGCCTAAAAGTCAATCTAAATTGGGAAAAGAGCAAGGCTTGGGCTCTCACAGCTGTAGCTCCCAAAGGAGAAGGGGGGGGGGGGGGGGATTGTGTAAACAGGCAAGTACAATCTGACTTGCTTGTTCAGACATGTCCAGGAATGGGTGACTGGTATGGCTGAATTCTCAAATACACCCCGGGATCGCCATATTCCTAAGCCCTGGGAACTCTGGTCTATCATGCCATTGCATTCAAAGCATAGTGCACTTTATAGACATACAAAGGTGGCCTTAAGGGAGGCGAGGAAGAGCTTTCATCTTCAGTGGAACATTTCTAAATACATGCCACTGGATGATAACTCTAGCTTCAGAATTATGTTAAATGGTCTGGTATAGCAATAATGAAACTTGGTAACCCATTTGATTTGAAAAATACTTTAAAAGGGTGGATGTCCTATAAGAAGGTTAGACAACAATGTATTGGTATCCAGGGGCTGATTTCTTAATATTCTGGCAGATACAATCATTTGTTAGAGCCGATTTGCAAAATGTCTCAGCTATAGCACGTACCGTATATACTCGGATATAAGTCGACCCCCAAAATTTGACCCTCACAAGGTGGATTTTTCCAATTATTCAAGTATAAGTCTATAGGTAAGTCTATAGAGTCTATAGGTAAGCCAGCCAGGTATCTGCCTCCAGTATAGGTAGCCAGCATAGGTAGGCAGCCAGGTATAGTTGCCCCCAGTATAGGTAGGTAGCCAGTATAGTTGCCAGTAGCATAGGTAGGTAGCCAGTATAGTTGCCAGTAGCATAGGTAGGTAGCCAGTATAGTTGCCATTAGCATAGGTAGGTAGCCAGTATAGTTGCCAGTAGCATAGGTAGGTAGCCAGTATAGTTGCCAGTAGCATAGGTAGGTAGCCAGTATAGTTGCCATTAGTATAGGTAGGTAGCCAGTATAGTTGCCAGTAGCATAGGTAGGTAGCCAGTATAGTTGCCATTAGTATAGGTAGGTAGCCAGTATAGTTGCCAGTAGCATAGGTAGGTAGACAGTATAGTTGCCATTAGTATAGGTAGGTAGCCAGTATAGTTGCCAGTAGCATAGGTAGGTAGCCAGTATAGTTGCCAGTAGTATAGGTAGGTAGCCAGTATAGTTGCCAGCAGCATAGGTAGGTAACCAGTACAGTTGCCCCCATGTATAGGCTGCAGCGGTGGGGAGAGTGGGCATGGAGGCAAACATCTCACCTTCTATCCTCCATCTACTTCCTCTCCCAGGCATCCCATGCGTTGATACCAGCGTTTCCTGTGATGACATCATCACAGGAGACGCTGGTATCAGCACAAGGGGATGCGTGGGAGAGGAAGTAGATGGAGGATAGAGGCTGTGGAAGGTGGGATGTTTGCCTCCATGCCCGCTTTCCCCGCCGCTGCAGCAGTCTCCTCTCACCATCCACCGCTGGGCGCAGTCTCCTCTCTTCTGCTCGCTTCTCCACTCGCGCGGTAACTTCCGGTCCCGACGTCATGTGACATCGGGAGCCGGACCATCTCTCTTAAGGGGGCAGACGCGCGAGTGAGGGAGAAGAGAGGAAAAGAGGACACTGCGCCCAGCGATGGATGGTGAGTAACCCCTCCACACACACACACCCCACATCCATAACACACACCCTCACCCCACTCAGGCTGTAAGTCGCAAAATTTAGGACTATGCGACTATAAGTCGACCCCCCCACTTTTTTACTTTGAATCAGTCCTAAATTTTGCGACTTATACCCGAGTATATACGGTATATTGCCTTTTGACATGTTTCTAAAACCAAGAAGGGGTAAGATGTCACTGTCTGACATTTAGAGGGAGTTGGGGGGGGGGGGGGGGGGGATGTGGGGATCCAAGAGAAGGTGATAAGAAATATGGCAAGCTGGAATAAACCTTTTACAGTCCCACAGCTTGAAACAAGCATATTGGATGGCAATAACAAAGTCAGGAGAGTAGTGATTAGTGAGAGGTGGAGGGGATCACGTTTGTTAATAATTTACCAGGCTAAATTTGCTTTCAATATTGTATAGAAAGTGCCTAGGCTAGGATTATTATTATTTAGTATTTATATAGCACAGACATCTTACGCAGCGCTGTACGCTACAAAGTATATTGTCTTGTCGCTTAACTGTCCCTCAAAAGGGCTCACAATCTAATCTCTACGATAGACCTATGTCTACGTATGTATTGTGTAGTGTACGTATCGTAGTCTAGGGGCAATTTTAAGGGGGAAGACAATTTACTTATCTGTGTGTTTTTGGGATGTGGGAGAAAACCAGAGTGCCCGGAGGAAACCCATGCAGACATGGGGAGAACATACAGACTCCATGCAGATGTTGACTAATTGGACAATTTGGATTCAAACCGGGAACCCAGTGTTGCAAGGCAAGAGCGCTAACCATTACGCCACCATGCTGCCCAGGATGTTAACTATTGCCCCAAGTGTAAACTTCCAAGAGCAGACATGGTACAATGTGTGTGTTATCCTGTCCAGCTATCCAAAGACACTGTGACAAGGTTATAAAGTTTGCGGACAAGTTGGCAAGTATAAACTCCCCAAAGGTCCAGTTAAGCTCCTTTTCAATTCCCCGGAGGAAATTACTCTGCTAACCAAAGTATGATGTGCCTTTGATAAAAATTACCATAGGTCTTATTTTGTTCCCTCTGTAAAATGATAAATAAATGATATCACTGGAAAGAACACGAGATGAATTCGAGATTATTGATTTAAACATTGTAGCAGTTATTTCACCTGCATATTTTGTTTATTAAAGATTGTACGGCATGGTGGCTGCCTAGGATTGGGTTTGGCTGCGATGGGTACTGCCCGCCAAGATGTCTATGACCTTCTTAAAACCAACCTTTATCAAGATGATGCTGTGACAGGTAAAACAAGATTTATGCTTTTTTTGTGTTAGACAGGTTTTCAGCATTTCCTGTTTGCCATAATTTTGCCAATTATGTACAGTAGTTGTGTTTTTTTTTGTTTTTTTTTTACCAAAATTATTAATAAAAAACTGTGTTTCAAGTAAGACAAAGTCTGACAATACCATGTTTGGTTTACTAGGAGAGGCTGCTGGCCTAGCTCTTGGCTTGGTGATGCTTGGATCGAAGAATGCTCAGGCCATTGAAGACATGGTTGGATATGCTCAAGAGACACAGCATGAAAAAATCCTCCGGGGGTTGGCTGTAGGCATTGCACTGGTCATGTATGGGCGTATGGAAGAAGCAGATGCTCTGATTGAGAGTCTCTGCAGAGACAAGGCAAGAAATGTGAAAGTATTTTTGTCTTAACTTTAAGATAAGGCAGAGAGTATATTACTTATAGCAGTGGTGTGAAAAACTTTTTAGGCCAAGGGCCCTATCACAATTCTTCAAAGTGCTAGGGGGCCGAACTAGTGAAATTGCACACAATTTTTGCTTATTGCCATTAGGTAGACTATTCCTGTGACATTTTGTCAAAATAAAACGTTTCCACTGGAAATAACCCAAATACCTTGTAAAGTTAGCACAGTGGCAGCAGCTAATCAGTGGCTGTTACTGCTGCTGGCATAGTGGCGGCTGCTAATAAGTGGCTACTACTGCTACAGTGGTGGCTGATAACCTACAGGCGAACAAAGGGGAGAGGCGGAGCAGGGACACGAGGTTGCCCCTGCATGCGGCAACGCTGCTCCGGCCTGCTAACAACTGTAGAGAGCTTTGGGGACCACTAGAAAAGGCTTGGTGGGCTGCATTTAGCCTTGGACTTTGGACATGCCTGCCTTATAGTAACTGGTAAAAGGGTTGATTGCTAGGACACTCTTTTTTGTATAGCTTTATACTACCCCTCCCAGTGTTCTCCCCAGAATTTTTTTTCCAGCTGGGTGGCATGAAAAAGTAGCCGGGTGACATGAAAAAGTAGCTGGGTGGAGCGAGATGATAGAATGCAAGGCTGGCGGTTCTCTGCACAAGTCTGCTTACAGCTGTGGAGGAGGTGAGCCGATGACAGCTGGGTGCTCACCAAAACTAGCCGGGTGGAGCAACCAGCTAAAAGAGCCTGGGGAGAACACTGCCCTCCATTGTACGCTACTGCAAGTAACTTTTAGGAGAACATCACAAGGAGAGGACCAAAGGCAGAAGACACTTTATGATGATCTTTGCTTGGGTGGGAGGAAAGAGAATCACCACTAAGCTGCAGTACAGGGTCACTAGTGGCTGTGAACCTGTGATAAGGAGGCTCGGTTTATACTCAAACCAGTTTCTATTTGAATATATATAGTAGTACTTTAAGCTGCATTTTTGCTTCATTTTTTTTTTAGTGGACAAAAAAAAATGCTTTAAATATTAGCACTTAATGTGGATTGCAAAAAAAGATTCCTTCTGTCTTGGCATCGTCTTCTCGCAACATCCTCCTCCAGTGTTTAGCTTGTACTCATTCCTGTAGAATTTATAAGCCATGTCTGTTTTACCTCCCTGTAGCAGACAACTCTGGCTTCCAAGCAGTCTTTAGGTATGAAGCAGCGGTATTGCATCAATTTCTGTCTCCGATTAGTCAAGTGAGATTAGCCAAGAACAAACTGCACAAAAAAACAGGGACTTCAGAGTTATTGTGCAAAACATCCCACAAATTAATGTTAATAGTATTCCATGCTCTCTGTGATGTAAGCTGTGTAGTGCAGGAGCTAACATTTATCAGTACGTGTTACAATTGTTCTCTTTTCTGTTGTTCCTCCTCTTAGGACCCAATCCTACGGCGCTCTGGCATGTATACAGTGGCAATGGCATACTGCGGATCAGGGAATAATAAAGCCATTCGTCGCCTGCTACATGTTGCTGTAAGTGTGACTTTTTTATAATAAGTAAATGCACGTCTTCCATTTCATGTTTGTTGGACAATTTATAAAAGGATGAATGTTGAATTCAGCCAGCCATCAAAACACTGTAAATTTTTTTTTTTTTTTTGTAAAGTACTATCCTCCCAAATAAAAGAACGCTTTTCTTTTTTTGCCATAAAATGTCCCCTTGTTCCTAAGAGATCATCATTCATTCATTCAGTGGTAACACTATTGAAAGATATACTGGGAAGACCTGCTTCTCGCTGAAGATGTACATATTACATGTCTCCAGTAATTTCTTATGGTTACACCTTTCAAACCTATATGTATTCTAGAGAGTGACCTTGAAGCCATAAATCTAAAGGTACTTACAGAAGGCCACACCACTCCCACCCTCTAGTGTCCTTTTACAGTGGTGTGGTGCGATTTGGAACAATTGCACTGCACTAGAGGCAAAAAGTCGCTCCGCACGTTATAGCCACGGTGTAACCAAAAGAAATAAAAAACAAAGAAAATGAACATGTAACTTCCGGCATTACCGCGGAAGTTGCACGGTAACCCACTGCAGCTTCTGTGTTACCCTAAAGCACTTCTGTTGCATCTCAGGCAGTGTGTGTGGCCATTGCGACGAGCTGCGGTAGGAGAGAGCATTGTGACGCAATGCGATAATTGTAAAAGGACCCCTAATCTTGGCGATATGGCTATTTTCATAAACCAAAAGTAATGTCCAGGAAGCAATAAAGGGCTACCAATTTTATAGCGGTTTTTAAAGCCATTTTCACAGTGCCTTTGCTTTTCTAAAAGAATTGCAATCTTTTAAAAAATGTTACATGCATCGCTTTTGGGATTTTAGTGAAAACAAATGTCTGGCGTGACATAGCTCATTAGGATTTAATTGTCCAAGCACTTTTCAAAACACTACAGAGTGTTGTTGGAGAGTAGAAAAACTGTTTAAAAGTCCTTTTGGTCTGAAACCGTCTAATGGCTGCACATCTTGGAATGGAAAGTTAAAGAGACACTGAAGCGAAAAAAAATATGATATAATGAATTGGTTGTGTACTATGAATAATTACTAGAAGATTAGCAGCAAAGAAAATATTCTCATATTTTTATTTTCAGGTATATAGTGTTTTTTCTAACATTGCATCATTCTCTAATATGTGCAGATTACACCACACTCAGCATTCAAAATGATTCTTTCAGAGCAGTCTGTGAACTAATGACCTCTCCTCTGGCAGAGGAAAAGTAAAAAATTAACTAACAGTTGAGATAATAAAAGTCAGAAAACAGCCCTCTCCACGACTTTGAAAGTCGTAGAGCTTAATGGCTTTTTTGTATAGAGATAACAACTGGAGTTTCTTAACTCTTCCTGTACTGGAAACAATTAGACTGATGTTTCTGATCTTAATGTTTTATTTCTTAGCTGTACTACACATACAAATCATAATATCATAAATTTTTTTTCGCTTCAGTGTCTCTTTAAAGACCAGTTGAATTTAAATGGGGATTTTCACGCTTATTGGAAAATCAGCTTTCAAACTTGCTATTGACACCCATCCTGTCCATGCAGCTCTAAACAGTATGTTAATGATGAAACCTCTTGAGTCATCCTTTGTTAAGCTGGCCAAACACTGGCCCGATTTGCCGCCGTTTCGACAGCAGATTCGATCACTGGGATCGAATCTGCTGCCAATCGTTCGCGCTACACGCCGAATTTCGATCCATTTCGTCCGATCCCGTCGATCGCTCTGTGAGGAAAATTACCGTTGAACACCCGCGGGTAGGGAGCTCGTCGCTAGCGGCGTTTGAGTGCCCGACGACCGACGCAATAGAGCGGCGATACATTACCTGCTCCGCCGGCGCGGCTACCCCCGGTCACCGCTGCTCCGTGTCCGCGCTGGTCTCCGGCATGCTTCAGTTCCTCCTGCCCGGCAGGCAGTTTACACAGTAGAGGGCGCTCTACTGTTTAAACTTCCTGCCGGGCAGGAAGAAGTAAAGCATGCTGGACCTGGAGACCAGAGCGGAGATGGAGCAGCGGTGAACTGGGGACTGGAGTCGCGCCGGCGGAGCAGGTAATGTATGCGGGCGGGGGGAGCGGCGGCAGCACCACCACCACCACAACAGATTGTGAACGGTTTCAGGCTGAAATCGGTTCACAATCTGTTTGCAGTAAAGATAGCCATACGATCCCTCTCTGATCAGATTCGATCAGGGAGGGATTTATCTGTTGGTCGAATCTGATGGCAAATCGACCAGTGTATGGCTACCTTTAGTCATCCACTCAGCCACCTCTGAAAGAGAGACCATTAAAGTGTTTCCTAGTCTAGTCTTACTGCTCAGTCTAGCCTAGATCGGATGTCTGAAATTCCACCTAAGTAGGTATTACTCGTTATATTCTTTACCTACTTCTCCATTATATGGACAAATGGTCAAAAAACCTTGGATCTTTCATTTGTTGCATATTGGGGACACTTTTCCAGTGTAACACATACAAAACATATACAAAACATACAAAATAACACATACAAAAACCTATCTGAAAGTCCACCTCTTAAATGAACATGGACTGTCGATCTTCTTGCTGGTGAAATTTCTCCAAGTAATACATACACTAAGCTTTTGTTTGAGAATGACCATTTTTTCTTCCTTTTTAATTTATTCTGTTATGTATCTAGAAAAGTGTGCATTTTTACAGTAGACTGTTGGTTTGGTCATGGCTGGAGGATTTTGGAGTTGCAGAGGTGCCTTTTCCTGCATTTCAATGTGGAAGGAAAATCAGGGCACTGTTAGAATTATAGTTTGTGCCTTGTACATATGATAATGCATACACTGTATAAGAAGCCCCTGGATGTGGATCCCTGTACATTTAACTACAGTGAAAATATTTGTGGTTGAAACACTTCAGAAATTCTGAGCTCAAGAGATTTGAGAAGCTGTGATTAATGTGGGTAAGCAGCATGGTAAAATGACACTTCTTTTCATCTGCATTTTTGTTTTCTTATAATCCCAGGTGAGTGATGTCAATGATGATGTCAGAAGGGCGGCTGTGGAGTCTCTTGGCTTCATCCTGTTCAGGTCAGTGATTTCTCCATTTTCCCTCCTATATTATACGGCGAGTCACCTGTTGCTCTCCGTTTTGTTGGAATTATGTAGCGCTGAAGAGTCTTGACTCATTTAGAGATGGTAAATGAGATGCTAATAATCATAGCTTGCATGCAAAGTTAACACAAATTTTGTGCATCTTGCAATTCGGGCATTCAAATGTACTTGCTGCTGACTTGGCTCAATTCCACCTTGCATATAGTTTGCATTCAGGCCCAAATGATTGGCATTTTATTCAGTGTCTGTGTGTAAAGCCTCAAACACATGTAAGAGGGCTGTTGCCTGCTGGGGTTGGTGCTCTCAGGGAATAGTCCAGGGCCAAATGCTGTACAGACGCATCACTAGCCTATGGGATTGCAACGTTTTATGTTGCTGTGGGGGAGGGCAGAGGGACAATAGTGCAGCTCACAACAGAGCAGGCGGGGTGAGTAGGAGAACAGGGGCCACAGCACACTGGTCACAGGCTGGATTCTTGGCAGAGGCAGTCCCAGCTGGCCTTCTCAGCCAAGAGCCTAGATGTGCGTGTGTACAAAGCTTAAAGGACACCTGAAATGAGAGGTATTTGTAGGCTGCCATATTTTTTTTTTTAATCAATACCAGTTGCCTGGCAGTCCTGCTGATCCCCTGCCTCTGCAGTGTTCTCTTCAGACATTTTTTTTAGCCGGGTGGCAGGAAAATGTAGCCGGATGGAGCGGGGCAGGGAAGTACAGGACTGGAGCTTCCATAAGGGCAGTCTGGGAAATTGTCCAGGGCCCCAGAGCCAGCTGAAAGGGGACAACTGAGAAATCCCACAGCACACACAGAGAAAACTCTCTCTCTCTCCCTGATAGGAGGGGAGCGAGAAGGAGACTCGATGAAAGCCGGGCACTCCACAAAATTCGCCAGACGAAGCACCCGGCTGATAGGGCTCGGGGAGATCACTGATTCTGAACCAGCATGCAGCACATCAGGTGTTTGACATTTTTGTCAAATCTGACAAGATTAGTTACATGTTTGTTTCTGGTGTGATTCAAACACTACTGCAGCCAAATAGACCAGCAGGGCTGCCAGGCAACTGGTATTGTTTAAAAGGAAATAAATATTGCAGTCTCCATATACCTCTCACTTCAGTTGTCCTTTAACACTTTATATAGCAGATTCTGTTAAAGAAGGCATATTTTCTTAAAGTGCGTTTGAGGTAAAAGTGATATGAAGGCTGCCATATTTATTTTAAACAATATCAGTTGCCTGGCAGACCTATTGATCTTATGGCATTAGTAGTGTCTGAGTTACAACTCTGAAAAGCATGTGGCTAATCCAGTCAGACTTCAATCAGAGCACCTGATCTGCATCCTTGTTCAGGGTCTTTGGCTAAAAGTACCGTATATACTCGCAAGCAAGCCGAATTTATGACCCCCCACAAGTTGGGGGGTCGGCTTGCTTGCGAGTCATGTTGGTCGGTTGGCTCGTAGGCTCCTTCCAATCCCCAGCCCCCCCGCCCCCCCCGGAGCCGCCGCTGCTATTGGCTTACCCGGCGGCTTCCAATATTCCACCCTCCGTCTCCTGCACGGGATTGTAAATAATTCACAGCAGCTCGCCCCACGGCGGTTGCTGTGTGATGCCGGAGGAAGCTGTCTGGTGGAGAACACTATCTACCTATACTGAGCACTATACTAGCTATACTGGGGCACTATTCTAGCTATACTGGGCACTATACTAGCTATGCTGAACACTATACTAGCTATACTGAACACTATACTAGCTATACTGAACACTATGCTAGCTATACTGAGCACTATGCTAGCTATACTGGGGCACTATACTAGCTATACTGGGGCACTATACTAGCTATACTGGGGCACTATACTAGCTATACTGAACACTATACTAGCTATACTGAACACTATACTAGCTATACTGAACACTATACTAGCTATACTGAACACTATACTAGCTATACTGAACACTATGCTAGCTATACTTGGGCACTATACTAGCTATACTGGGGCACTATACTAGCTATACTGGGGCACTATACTAGCTATACTGGGGCACTATACTAGCTATACTGGGGCACTATACTAGCTATACTGGGGCACTATACTAGCTATACTGGGGCACTATACTAGCTATACTGGGGCACTTTACTAGCTATACTGGGGCACTTTACTAGCTATACTGGGGCACTTTACTAGCTATACTGGGCACTTTACTAGCTATACTGAACACTATACTAGCTATACTGAACACTATACTAGCTATACTGAACACTATACTAGCTATACTGAACACTATACTAGCTATACTGAACACTATGCTAGCTATACTGGGGCACTATACTAGCTATACTGGGGCACTATACTAGCTATACTGGGGCACTATACTAGCTATACTGGGGCACTATACTAGCTATACTGGGGCACTATACTAGCTATACTGGGGCACTATACTAGCTATACTGGGGCACTATACTAGCTATACTGGGGCACTATACTAGCTATACTGGGGCACTTTACTAGCTATACTGGGGCACTTTACTAGCTATACTGGGCACTATACTAGCTATACTGAGCACTATACTAGCTATACTGAGCACTACCTACCTATACTGAGCACTATACTAGGACACTATACTAACTATACTGGGCACTATACTAGCTATACTGAGCACTATACTAGCTATACTGGGCACTTTACTAGCTATACTGAGGCACTACCTACCCATACTGGACACTATACTAGCTATACTGGGACACACTGGAGGGAATCACACGGCCAGCATTTCCTACCCCCGGCTTACATGAGGGTCAATCATTTTTTCCTGTTTTTTCAGTTAAAAGTTGGGGGGTCGGCTTATATGCAGGTCGGCTTGCTTGCGAGTATGTATACGGTATTATAAAGACACAGGATCAGGGGAACAGCCAGATAACTTTCTTTGTTTAAAAGGAAATAAATATGGCAGCCTCCATATCATTCTCGCCTCTGGTTTCCTTTAAGCAATGCTAAAGGTCGCTGTTTAAGTGGTTTACTAAAAGGTATTGAATTCTGTATTTGTTGCAGGAAAAAAGGCCTACAAATAATTTATATAGCCTTTAAAGAGACTCTGAAGTCTCTTAAAAATCCTCTTTTTATTACAAAATCCTGTGTAACATTATTGCCCTACCTAAACCGCCGCATCCCCGCCACTATAATCTTACTAAATCCCCCCAAACTCCCCGGGGGGCAATCCAGGCAGCGCTTCCATGGGAGGCAGAGCTAGGAGCCGCAGCTCTGCCTCTCAGCACGTCTATCAGTCCGGATAACCACCTCCGTCTTCATTCACTGAGAGGGGCAGGGGAGAGGCGGAGATCCGCCGCTGATAGAAGCACAAGGAGGCAGAGCTGCGGCTGAAAGCTCTGCCTCCAACAGCAGCAAAATCCACGACCAAGAAAGTCATGGGTTTTGCGGGGGAGAAGGAAGGGGGAGTTAGGGGGTATTTCGTTAATTACAGCCGTGGGGATGCAGCATTTTAGTTAGGACAGTAATGTTGCACAGGGTTTTGTACTAAAAAGATGATTTTTAAGAGACTTCAGTGTCTCTTTAAAAAGTCTTGGGTAGTCTATTTTGCTTATTGTTTAATGGAAACAATAGATTTCAATGGAAGGCATTACTGGTCTCAAAGAATATGAAAGTAGCTTTTACCGACCCTGTGACATTCTTTCTGTTTAGACATTCGACTTACTGCAAATAATATAATTTGTGATATTATTATATCTTTTTGGTATGTGTTTTTTTTTTTTTAATTACTACTATTATTATGATTATTATTAAATGAATGGATTGTTTTGAAAGAAAACAAGTGTAGTTTAGCCTGTAGTTACCAACTGATGTGGAATTTGTGCAGCTACTCTATAAGGTACAAAGTTGTAAGTAGTAGCTGTGGCGTGAAGGCTTAGGGAGTATGTACCGCCTGGAACAAGCTCTGTATTGACTGAACTTGCTGACGGGAAGTTGGTGTTTATACAGCCGGTGACAGCTCTCTCGGGATGAGATACAGGCTGGGCTGGACTTGGAATAATGTACAGGCAGCCTTGTTAATGGTGCGTTTAGGCCACAGGTAACTATTTAACTGCCGGCTGGGAGTTTGTGGCTTTTTCTCTTTTATAAAATTATGCAAATTTTCAGTGTGCATTTCTTTCTTGTGAACACTATACAGTACAAAAGATGTATAAATGCACCAACCCCTAGATGATCAATGTCAGCCATCCCCCTCAAAGCGCACCATCTCCGCCCCTAACCGCCGCCGCAAGTAGGTGTATACACCCATCGGTCCGCCGGACTTGATGGGGAACTTGCGGGGAGGCGGCGCCGTAACGTCACTGACGTTACCAGGGAGACGCGTAGGACGTGGACGGATATCCGCATGCGTCCTAAAAGGGCAGGACAGGACGTCACTACCCAATGCCGGCCGATCACGTGGAGGGAACGTGTATTGCTCCTGATTGTATTATATCAACCAGTTGTTTCTGCTCTGTATTGATGCAACATTCGCAATTCTCTGCTGGAGTTATGTTTGTGTCCCTATCCCCTCGGCGCATCCTTTCCTACCCCTTTGGTTCTTCATCGCCATGGCATTGCGGCTGTTTAGCCGATTTTTTGCGGCGGTCTAGCCGCCTTGTTGCGGCCGTCTGGCCGCTACAGCCATACAGGGAGACGCAGGGGCGGCTGATTGGTGGTTCCCTCCACGTGATCGGCCGGCATTGGGTAGTGACGTCCTGTCCTGCCCTTTTAGGACGCATGCAGATATCCGTGCGCGTCCTACGCGTCTCCCTGGTAACGTCAGTGACGTTACGGAGCCGCTTCCCCGCAAGTTCCCCATCAGGTCCGGCGGACCGATGGGTGTATACACCTACTTGCGGCAGCGGTTAGGGAGCGGAGATGGTGCGCTTTGAGGGGGATGGCTGACATGGACAGGTGGGTGAGCTTTAAATCTATTGGCTTAGACTATTTGTAACAAGTTCCCCATCAGGTCCACTTCATACATTGTGGATGGGGATTGGCTAGTGAGTTAGATAGCCTATGATTGGTAGGTTTGAATATGATGTACTATTTAAACTCATTGTTTCCATGACATATTGAGACTGTCATGGCTTGATAAAGGGGCATGTTCTAACGCTCCAAAACGTCGCACATTGTACCGATTTGTACTCGATGACAGTCTTTTTAATAAATAACCTAAAGAGCAACTTGATGGTGCCGGCTTTATCCTTTCTGCAATTCCTTGCTATGTACGTAACATAGGGATTACTGATTGGAAGTGTTATGTAGTTTACGTTATCTGAAGCATATTTAGATCTGTCTCTGCTTTCTAGTAACATGGTGGTTTTGTTTAAGTCTTTTGGCTACTTTAACTGTTATATGGGTAGAGTATATATGAAATAAAAAAAAAGTCTGAAATTGTTTAGTCAAAAGTTTATTTCCTGATCTGATTAGGTAGCTGTTCTTTCAGTACGAATTTCACCTTTTTTCTAAACTGGCCAGATTTCTATGGCTGAGGCTGTGCCACGGCTGGATTTACCATAAGGCACTGTGAGCTTGTGCCTACAGGCACCTAATTCAGGAGAGGATACCCAAATGTCCCCTTACATAGCTGACTCCCTATACTTTGGTGGGTTGGGCACATCTACTACCTAGAATAATACTCTCCTCCCTGGTGAGCCGCTGGTGGGTACTTTTCTCTTTTCACCGGGTTCGGCCAGGATGGCATGTATGCATCCCCTTGCCTCCTCAGTAACCGCACTGGTGCACAGGCCAGAGTCATTTAAGCCTTGGCCAAACAGTGTCCAGTGCTGTTTCATCTGCTACAGCCACGGCATGTTTCCCAGCTCGTCAGTCCTTTCAGTTACGCTAAGCCAGTTAAGCCAGTTCTGTCGGCCTCACTCACCAGCTGTTTCTGCCAGCCTTGTTCACAGGCTGCTTCTGGTTGGCCTCGCACCCCGGCCGCTTCTGGCAGCCTCGCACGCCAGCCAGCTGCTTCTGGCGGCCTCGCACGCCAGCCAGCTGCTTCTGGCGGCCTCGCACGCCAGCCAGCCGCTTCTGGCGTCGTCGTTAGCCAGCCACTTCTGGCGTCGTCGTTAGCCAGCCACTTCTGGCGTCGTCGTTAGCCAGCCATTTCTGGCGGCTGCTTCTGGTGGCCTAGCACGCCAGCCAGCTGCTTCTGGTGGCCTAGCACGCCAGCCAGCTGCTTCTGGTGGCCTAGCACGCCAGCCAGCTGCTTCTGGTGGCCTAGCACGCCAGCCAGCTGCTTCTGGTGGCCTAGCACGCCAGCCAGCTGCTTCTGGTGGCCTAGCACGCCAGCCAGCTGCTTCTGGTGGCCTAGCACGCCAGCCAGCTGCTTCTGGTGGCCTAGCACGCCAGCCAGCTGCTTCTGGTGGCCTAGCACGCCAGCCAGCTGCTTCTGGTGGCCTAGCACGCCAGCCAGCTGCTTCTGGTGGCCTAGCACGCCAGCCAGCTGCTTCTGGTGGCCTAGCACGCCAGCCAGCTGCTTCTGGTGGCCTAGCACGCCAGCCAGCTGCTTCTGGTGGCCTAGCACGCCAGCCAGCTGCTTCTGGTGGCCTAGCACGCCAGCCAGCCGCTTCTGGTGGCCTAGCACGCCAGCCAGCCGCTTCTGGTGGCCTAGCACGCCAGCCAGCCGCTTCTGGTGGCCTAGCACGCCAGCCAGCCGCTTCTGGTGGCCTTGCACGCCAGCCAGCCGTCTTGTTGTTTACACTCGTCAGTCCTTTCAGTTAAGCTCACAGCCAGTTCTGTTGGCCTCGCTCACCGGCTGCTTCTGTTGGCCTCGCTCACCGGCTTCTTGTGTTGGCCTCGCTTACCGGCTGCTTCTGTTGGCCTCGCTCACCTGACAGGGCACACCTGTGAAGTGAAAACCATTTCAGGTGACTACCTCTTGAAGCTCATCAAGAGAATGCTATATGTGTGCAAAGCAGTAATCCAAGCAAAAGGTGGCTACTTTGAAGAACCTAGAATATGACACTTTCAGTTGTTTCACACTTTTTGGTTATGTATTATACTTCCAGATGTATTAATTTATAGTTTGGATGCCTTCAGTGTGAATCTACAATGTTCATAGTCCTGAAAATAAAGAAAACTCTTTGAATGAGGAGTGTCCAAACGTTTAGTCTGTACTGTATGTGTTTAAATTTTTTGTGCGATTGTGGACTTTTAAAACCTAAAATGTATATTTGGTGTAACTGCAACACGTCTTTTGGTAGGGTTTTTTGGTGTAACTGCAACACCATTTGGTAGGGTCATTTATGGCACAGCCCATAAAGTTATTTGTTTCATAGAAAATATTAAAATCCAAACTTTTGGAGCCACATAGGGCCCCTTTATCAAGGCAAAACTTTCTCTAGGCAACTATCCACTGCACAAATCATTTTCTGTTCACTTCTATGAAAAATCGGTCAAAAATCGATTGAAAATCAGATTGGACATGTTGGAAATAATTGAACTGACAGCAAATATATCAGAAAATTGCATTGTGTGTACCTAGCATTAGAGCTCCTCTCTGCACTCTGCGATGTGCACTGGGCCCATGAACAGGTAAGGCAAGGAAAGGACGGTGTTGTCACATGAGTAATAAATAAATAAAACCAAAAAAAACCCCACAGAATTTTACCAGAAAAATCTTATACAAATTGTAAAATCATGGTTGGTATAAATGTTAGGTTGGGGCAGCTTTGCCAACTCAGGGCCTCGGCCTTTCACAATTGTAATATACATAGCTTTAACATTCCACAACCACTGAATGTTTTAAATAAAGGAAGAAATTGAGGGTAGGGATAATCAGTGAGGTGCAAATAGTAAGTAGATGCAGGATTATGCAAATGTACTGTATGCAGTTTGAAAATGGAATAATTGAATCTCACCTCAGCAAGGCTTGATTGGTTCATTTTCAATCTGCATAAATTTACAAACATCATTTGCATAATCCTGCATTCCTTTAGAAGGATTTGCATTTCATTGACCATCCCTAATGGAGGAGTCTGGAATGCTGTCACTGCCATCTTATGCCTATGTTGAGGGGTACTTTGTAAGGGAATTTGTGTGCAAATAAAATTCTCAAACATTGCTCAACTGTAGAAATTCTGCATGGAAGACATAGATATTTACAAGCAACACTTACCTTTACAACAGATTGCTGTGGTATACAGTCTAATTCCCTTTATAAGTACGCTTCAAGGGACCTGGCCAAATAGTTCACTATATCAGACATTTACTACCGTATATCAGAATTGGTCACACATTGTATATGCATACAGGCGCTAGACCGGGACCTGGGGACTGAGTTTACTATATCAGTTTTCTATCAGATATTCTACTGTACTTCTTGTTTTTTGTTTTATAAATTATTCCAAAGTCAAAGGTCGCACTTTTGTCTTCATTTGGTGTTTGAATGAAAACAAAATATTGGTATTCTGTACGTTAAAAGAAAAAAAAGCTTTGGCTCATTAGTTTTTTATATTGACTTATTTTTTTTTTTATCCATAAAATATTAAGCTTTTAATTTCTTATCTTTCACAAGTAGATGGTGTTTTGCCCCCTTTCCCAGTTTCATCTGAATACCCAGCAGATGGTGCTATCATGTCAATAGTTTGCCAGCACAGATCTGCTCTGATTGATTGTTCTTCATAGTCTGCATATACAGAGAGAATTCCACTCGTGCCTTCTGCAGCTTTCAGCCTTGTGTACAGATCCCTTGGCCTTCCTGTTGACAGCTATCTGCAACCCATCTGTGTAGTACTGAATGGTCTCTGTGGTCTACCTATGTATTCATATTCCTGATCCCTGCATTGGATTTTCAAACAGTTGACACATTGGAAATTGTAATTACTGCACTATTGGTAAACCGCTTTTCCATTTGTTAGAGAGGTAGATAACTTCATGAGAAATATCTGTGTATAAGGCAAAAGCAATCTGTGGCACTCCTCAGAGAATCAAAAATATTTGCATCGTACAAGGTGTTCAACAAAGGCTGTGTAGTTTCTCACCAATCCTGCAGCGCTGTGGATAAAGTTGCTGGACGTGTGCTCTGCTTGTCAGGAACAGAAGGAAGCATACAATCTTGTACAACAAGGAAGAAAAAGTGCGTGCACCACCATCCTTATTCAGTGTAATTTATTGTATCCATTGTGCGAGCCATGCACCATGCATGTAAAGAGCTCCTAGATTATTGCCAACATCCAGGCAACTAGGGCAGGCGTGGAGGTGGGGTGGTGGGCACCGAGGTGGAGAGGGCGATGGACATTTCGTATCCTGCTGGACACTTGGTCGCACTGCGTTCCATGCTTTCCCTAGTTGCTGGATGGTGGTGCACGCACTTTTTCTTCCTTGTTGTACAAAACTTCATGAGAAATATATGGGTCAAACCAAACTAGGATCTGCTGTAGGGAACTCAAGGCAATTGTGAAAAAGTACCATTCAGTCCAGTAATGTGTTCAATACAAAGCATTATGCCAGCTATGATTTATTGCTGGGCTGTCTGACTCACAGGACTGACTGGATTATTGAAAATGTCTTAATAAGTAAAACATTTCACATGTGCTCAAATACAGCCATGGCTTTATCAGTTTGCCCAGAGCTGATCTCTAAACTTTAAAATATTAAGGTGCCCATAAATGGTGACATTTTTAGTGAAAGATCAAAATCAGATTGAAAGGACAGTTGTTTCACTCCACAACATTAAAGGATCCATACAATTCCCAATATTAAAAGCAGTTGCAATGGTATGTTTTTAAAAAAATCCTTGCCGATTAAAGAGCTCTTTAGGTCCAAAAAGCTTTTATTAAGGGGCAAGTAAAGAAATATACAAAAGTAGCTCCAATAAAATGAACATAATACAGCAAACCGGGCTAATGCCTGAAAAGCGATCAGGTACAATATAATACATTAGGTACAAACTGCCCGAATGGGGGGTACAAAGGAAATGAACAAATGCAAACTATAGTCTAGAAAGACAGTTCTCTTGTAAGTACTATAGTCCTAAAAGTCACAATATGCTTTAATTTATAAATACAAAAATAAAAGCAGGGTGTGATGGGGTCACCCTCCCACGTATAAAACAAGGTCTAGTGGGGTTATCAGAACACACATCGGGGGGAGGGGGGTTCGGTCGTTGCTTATCCCACACCACTCTGTATCCAGCCAGGTCAGTTAGGTGTTGCTATCCTCCCTGTGTGTCTGTAAATCAGACCCCACTGTTGGTGAGGGATCACTGGACCAGGTGAGGTAGTCCTGGCCAGAGACTCCCAGCCCACACAATTGCTGGATAGACAAACTAAGTGCTCATAATATAATACAGTGACACAAACACATGACCCTCAACTGGTTCCACCTCAAAAGGTTTAGTCAGGAGGTGCTAAACGTGCAGTGGAGTGCTATACACATGATACAGTACAACCCATTAAAACAACAACATGCCCCCCAGCAACAATATAGCCGAAGTCAGAGCTGAATGCCGCCAAAATATGGTGGCCTTAAATATGGTTGGTGTTGGGGGAGAGTTCTCCTCCATGGGTGAATCCACAGAGCCCTTACCTATTTGTCATGCTCGATCCTAGTATGGGTCAGAGGTGCATGGCCCACTAGGGATATTGCCCAGTGTGTCCGTCCACTGAAACAAACAAACACAGAACATTTATATCACGCTTTTCTCCTGGCGGACTCAAAGCGCCAGAGCTGCAGCCACTAGGACACGCTCTAGGCAGTAGCAGTGTTAGGGAGACTTGCCCAAGGTCTCCTACTGAATAGGTACTGGCTTACTGAACAGGCAGAGCCAAGATTCCCAGGTCTCCTGTGTCAGAGGCAGAACCCTTAACCAGTACACTATCCAGCCACTATCCTTCTAGTAATGATTAGAAGTAGTTTTGCCTATACGATGTCTAGGTCCCAACCAAGCACTATTATAAGTACTGTATTTAGTAGGTTTACAGAACAAAAACCAGGGGAAAAAATACTAATCCTGGTGCATCTACGTTGTAGGAGTGTCTCATGGATCTTCTCCCCTCAATAATTTTGTCTCCCTTGTACCTTTTGTGTCCACATTATACTTTTTCTGTCCACCTGTTGTGTCCTTATCAGTTGTTCCTGAGTCCCCCTGTGTGTGGACTTTGTGTCTACCTCTCTCCCCTTATATCCTTCCTGTGTCCCCCTGTATGCTTCCAGTGTCCCCATGTCCTGATCACTCACTGTCCCCGGAACCAGGCTTCAGATCACCTGCCCCGCTGCAGCAGGCTGGCTTCGCTGCTGCTCGGGGACTGTTTTGGGATCGGGACACTGGGCTCATTATGTTGCTGCAGTGGGGCGGGTGATCTAAAGGCTGACTCCAACTGTGTCCAATCGCAGGTCATCTGAAGGTTGGCTTCACTACGCTGCTGCTCTGGGACAGTGAGTGATCAGGGGACACTGGGTATATTGGTATATGGGAGTAACCCCTGGTATAGTTAACTCTGATATAGTAGAACTTCTGCTATTTTTTTTTTGCCCCTGTGGTATTCTGTATCTGGCTATAGTGGAAAGTGGGCAGGCGCATGGGTCATATGAGCCATGGGTGGCGGGCGGGCAGGCTTGCAGCCACTTGTAGCCTTCTTTCTATTTACATACTACTCTGGGTCTGCGTGGATTACCTCAAAAGCACCAGCCAGTGAGGTTTCTGTCTTATTACTGAGGAAATTGCCTTTTATCTGTAACTTGCTTGGTCATGGCTGCAGTGCTACAGTATCTTTCAGGCTACAGAGAAATGTGGACAGATAAGGGCTCTTTCACATTAGGGCAGATTTTCTGCGTTTCAACGCAAAGGGTAAAGTTTGCGTTACCCAAGGTGAAATGAAAGTCCATAGACTTTCATTTTAGCTTTCACATATAACGCAGCCTTTTTGTGCGTTGCGTTACACTGCACCCAGGCGCAGTTTTTCGGCCGACGCTAGCTTTATGCGTTACTATGTTAGTCAATGTAAAACGCACACTATGCGCGTTTTTAATCCGTTAAAGCAGGAAATCAGTCCTAGAATGCAACCGAGGAACAATGTAGAAAGTTGAAAGCTAAAATAAAAAAAAATTACCTGCGTTTTACTATGTGCTGTAACGCATTGAAAACGGATTAAAAACGCACACTCACTGCAGTGCAACGCATATCAAAACACATTAAAACGCATACAACAAAACGTATGCTTTGAGCGTTCTCTAACGCAAGCTCTGATGTGAAAGAGCCTAAGTACTGTATCTGCATTAACCCGGCGAGACCTATGCTTCCTTTGCAAGCTGTTGCGTAAATAATTCATGCAAATCCCTGCATTTTCAGTACTGGGCATTTTGATCTAGCTTAGATACTGTCTGTGTTTGATTGCCGAAGCATTGAAGAGTGAATTCAGATACAGTACTACAGTATACTTTATGTGCTTGAGTATGACCATTTCTGATCTAGTAATCTACTTTGCCCAGTCCCTTGGAGTTCACTATAAAGGGATTCTACTGTACTATCTGAATAATCTGATAGAAAAAAAAAATCTAACTAAAATTGATACCATTATTGAGCACCTTCAAATCTGCTTAATAAGGGAGGTGTTAGGAAGAATGGAAAAGGGAATGTCCTGTAAAGCTACCTGTGAAGCGGTATGCCGCTGTGCTGTGCCTCCTGATCCTGCTGATACAGCTTCTTACTAGAGCATTGACTTCAAATTTGATTGATTATTCTAGAGCGAGTGAAGAATCAGATCACTTCTATTGCAGACATTATGTAGACCACATGACCTAACACGCTACCTTTGCTAGTAGTAGCAGTAGTGTATTGTACCATGTTAGCCATCAGCAAAGGAAGAAGTCTTGAGTCAGTAAATGGTATCATCCTGACTCAAAAGTTCTTGCTATTATCTGGACTAGGAACGCTCTAGGTCTGTACTGATTTGATGCACCTGAAACATTTCTTACCACCCCAGGTTAGCGGTAGCAAAAAAATTGCACAAAAATACGTTAATCGCATTAATAGCCATGGTCACATAACAGCTGCTGTATTCTATGTCTCGATAAGGACTTTGGTGGCACTGTACAACAGATTAGTGACTTAGTACCTCACTGACATTACAGAGCCGGCAAGGTGGGAGCTTGCTTTGTTCATGCTACATGATGCTTTGGTTTCAGTCTTGGACTTCTGGCTTTGCTGTTTTTGTATATACCACATTTTGCCATTACAAGGACTTTAACCTACCCAGCGTTCAATTTCCCCAGGATTTCTGTGCAAACAGTGATAAAATTTATTTTTAAAACTTTTTTTTTCCTGTAACTTGCCAAAATGTGTCAAGCAAGGGTCTAGTATACAGTGCAGGAGAGTATTGATGTGCATGCAAGTTTATACTGTTCACAGCATGTTTTTTTGAACGGACATTTCTGTCCATACCGCTAGGGAGGTTAATAAGTAACATTTAAATGCGTGCATACAAAGTATGGATCAGCTGTTATAGAAGCCTTCCCCAAATAATTTTTCAGTAATGAGCTTAATGAGTGTTTTATCTCATGCCAGTGGCTCAGGGCTTTTGTTGATGTGTTTACTTCTTCAATATGGATGTGTGAGAGGAAGCAAACAAGTCACCAACGTAATTGGATGCAGTTAGTGGCGTAATGGTCATAAGTTAGTGGTGCCAGCAACATGAGTCACTGAATGACAGCCATGTGCAGTCATTTGGGGCCAGCTGCTTCAAGGTTGGAGATAGAACAGAGATCGCCGAATAATTTAATTCAAATAGTGTCCGGGAAAGGGAAAAATATGATGCAGGCCGATGAGGCTATAAAGGTGAATTGTACTGTTAGTGTGCTGATGCGCTGCTTTATCAACTAGTTGAGGCTCTTTCGATTTGGGTAGGTTTAGACATTCATTAATCGCTATTAATTTTGGTTCATTTATAGGGGGCTCATATTAGGAGTTACACAAATAATTTAGGTTACAGCATGACCGTGTTGGCCAGCACAAAATGCTACAGAATGAAAAACGTTCCCGAAATAATTCTGGAGCTACTTACTGTATTGCATTGCCCTGCTGCACATTTATATTTGGGCTTTTTATATTATATGGCTAAAGTTTGAATTCCATATCTAGACAGAAGTATTTTTCTGAGTGCTTTGTAGATACTCATGGTGGATCTTGTTTTTATCTGTGTATAGCTTTTAAACTGACATCAGATTGAAACCTAGTTAGTTGACCTGTGATGACCTTCCAGAGCTGCAGGCTGCAATTTTTTTGGGGATAGCTCTGCCTGAACAGCATGGTAATATAAATGAATACTGAAGGAAAAAAAGAGCAGCTTTATCCATTACATTATTTTCACAACAGTTCCTCTTTAAACAGCACCTGAGTTCCCACGTTCCTATTTTAGTTTGAAAGGTTTGAAGATTTAACCAACTCACTGTCAGCTGGTGCTGCACTTTGAACATTTATTAAAAAAAAAACAAAAAAAAACAGCACACACTTTGCATATCTCTCTCTCTCTCTCTCTCTCTCTCTCTCACTCTCTCCCCCCCCTCTTTCTCTCTCTCCCCCCCCCCTCCTCTCCCCCCCCCCCTCCCCTCTCCTCTCTCTCTCCCCTAAAAAAAAAAGTAATTAGTCCTATGCAATCTCAAATTAATACGTTCATTTGGAATTCCAAACCTTCGCGAATAAGGGCTCAGGTTCTCTATAGGCATCCACTTCAAGGAGGTATTGGCCTCCCTAACCTCTGGAATTATTACCTTGCTTCTAAACTAAACCAAATTCTGGATTGGGGTCTCTCTGCCTCGCTTCCCCTTTGGTGGAGTTTTGAAGCCGAAGCAATTCAACCTTTTTTCTTATCTCATCTTATTATGGTGGTGACCAGCCGGGATATATCCGCTTTTTCTAAACTTAAAAAAATTGTTGCTTCTTTGGCCAAATGGGTTGACATTTCTCCTAAATTTAAGTTGGCAAAGTTCCTGTCCTCGAAATTATCTTTTTTAGGTACTCCAAGGTTTGCCCCTGCTTTCTATCACTCAACGCAATTTGGTTGGTGGATTGATGAGGGTTTAATTACAGCCTCTCATTTTTGGTTTGGTGATAACTTTCGTCCCTTTTCAGCATTTAAGATTCAGTAGATGTTCCTCTGAAGGAGGCCTACCGGCATTGCCATTTAAACATTATTTTAAATCTCAGTTCTCCTCTCCACATTCCCGAGAACTTACTACTTTTGAAAGCTTATACTTTGGTTTAACTAGGCAAAAAGGGGCTATTTGTACTTTATATGCACTTCTTTGTCATAAGTCTGAAGAAGAAAAACTAGCGTATATGAGAGCCTGGGAACAAGACCTGGGTTACCAACTTTCTTTTACACAGTGGTCCTCCAGTTGGGAAACAGTTACGAAGGTAATAAAATCTAATATTTTCAAGGATACTCCTGTGAAATTATTTAGGTGGCATCTTACCCCCGCCACGCTGCATACATTTTACCATGCTTTTTCTCCTGATTGCTTCGAGGCTGTGGTGGGCCCGGGACAATATTTCATATTTTTGGGGATTGTCCAACTGCAGGTCAATTTTGGTCTGCTCTACAGTCCTTATTTTTTTAGGTCTGTAAGATACCAATTTCTCTTGATGCCTCTCAGGCTCTCATATAGGTATCAAATGACTCTGTCCCGAGATCATAGCGTGTCTTTTATAGATATTTGATATGTGCTGGGCAAATGGTCCATTGCTTGCAAATGGAAATAACCTACACTTGTTATTGACCTGGTTAAGCACCGTTTGGATATGATCATGTTGATGGACTGGGTTCATTACTTAAGCACAGACAATTTGGATCGCTTCAATGTGATTTGGGTAGCTTGGTTATTATATCGAGGGCATAAATGAGTGAAAACTTATTTTTTGTACTCTAACGGATTCCATTCTGGGAGGTGGGGGGGGGGGGGTGTCTTGTGGGTTCGCTTGACCGTACACTGAGTTTAGTTTCGGTTATGCTTTTCTTTTAATGTTCATTTGACATGTTCTGACGTTTCTCAGATGGAGGTTCTGACTGCATTTATGTGTATGTTGTGGTGAATTTTGTAAAGATTGGCATATTTGTATTTATTCTGTACTTGCCAGTTACTATGTATTGTTATGTCTGTAATCCATTTTATTATGCACTTCAATAAACCTCGTCTATATATAAAAAAAAAGTTTGAACACCCCTACTGTAACTGAAAACAATAGGTAGGGTTTGGGTGTAGCTGGGCATATGTTAAAACTTTGTATAGCAATCTCTCCTTGTGAGATGATTATTAGTGCTGGATTTTGTTACAGTGAGGGATGGGTAAGTCAGTTTGGCTACAGTTTTTCATTTTTTGCTACTCAGTAAATCAATAAGCTGTAACCTAATGAAGTGCAGCATGAAACATCATAATTCTTTGAAAATACCTGTCCCTTCATTCAGTTGCTTGCTAGATCTGGTTGTTGCTACTTCCAGAATTTAAGTAAATAGAGCTGCTTGTCAGATGAGACACCTCTCATATGAAGGCAAATGACGAGAGGCGCCTCTAGGGACCAGCTGATAAGGCAATTGCCTGGAGTGAAGATTTATCTGGGGGCGGCATCCAGGGGGAAAAAAAGTTTTATTTTTCCTGTCTGTAGAGACTGAAAACTGAGGGTGTGGAGATAAAAAGTTCTATTGAAAGCATCTGCTGCTTAGCTTCTCATAAGGAATCTACAAAACCTTTATCTACAACACTTTGTATGACATTCCCTAATTAGTTGTTATCTCAGGATCTAGAGTGTGTCTGGTCACTCCTGTCCCGCCCCTCCTCATGACTGTGAAAAGAAAACCCATCAGAAGAGGAGGATGGTGTCTTTCTGGGAAGCAGGTACAAGGCATTCTAGAACCGACTGGCTGGGGACAAAGGGGGGAGATTTTCCTCCAGGCTGCTGGTACAGTGCCTGGTGCATTGAGGTTTTTCTTGTATAAGGCAATGTGAGGCACTAGGCTGGCCGAGAAGGCTTGCTTTATGCAGAGTCCATAGAAATAAACTGTCTGCTCTCTCACCATTGTAAAGACTGCATGTGGACAGCTTGATAAGGAATTACACAGGTTAAAAAGTTTTTGACAGTCCCTAGACTCCAGGAGGGCTGCTGCAGCCTTGTGTGAGAGATTGGCAAGGGCAGGAGTCATATTACAAGCAAGTAGCCTCTGTGTGATGTGGAACTGGAGTACACATAACCTCTCTGCTCCATGTCAGGCTATTCTCAGTATCTCTCCACTCCTCTTCTCTCCCTTATTAACCTCCGTCCCCTTCCCCTAGTGCTGGCTGTCTTCTTGTCATACAGGAAAGCTAAATAAAAGTGTTTTTCTCCCCCCTCTCTCTCTCTCTGGATAGTGTAATGGTTAAGGGTTCTGCCTTTGGCACTGGCGACCTGGCTTCAAACCTCAGCAAATCTCTGCTCTTCCTGGTCAGTTAAGGTGGCCATAACCTTAACGATTTGCAGCAGATTTGACCACCAGATAGATTTCTGTTAGATGCCTTTCAGGTCGAATCTGACAGGAATCTGATGTGTGCCACACACCAGGAATAGATTTCAGAATTAAATCTATTAAAAATCGATCTAAGGCCCCATTCACACTTAAAATCGCAAAATGCGGGAGTGATTTTTCCTCGATTAACTCAAAAAAATCACTGTACACTGCAGCGATTTTTCCACTATTGTGTTTAGCGCTTCTATAGCACTGAAACGCAATCGCCTGGAAATCGCCTGGAAATCGCCTGAAAATTGTGCAGGCTACACGTTTGCGTTTGGCGATTTGCGTTTAATGCAAATCACCCAAGTAAGAACGGACCCATAGGGTATTCTAGCACTTTAAAAAGAGCTATCGAAATTGGCTGAAAATCGATCGATTTTCTGATTTGAAATAATCTATTTCTGATCGTTTCTATAGAAGCGATTGATCGTTCTATAGCTGAAATTGACCAGTGTATGGGCCCCTTAAGCCAGCACCTATTCAGTAGGAGACCTTGAGCAAGGCTCCCTAACACTGCTACTGCCTACTGAGTGAGTCTTAGTGGCTGCAGCTCAATTTTAGTCCACCAGGAGAAAAATGCAATATAAATGTTCCTTGTCATTCTCTACTTTGCCCCCATCTTACCCTCACAATTTAATCACCCCAATCTTATTAGTAACCCTAGCCTGTAGCTGTCAATACATGCATTCATTTTTACAGACGATTATTTTACTATGATCGAATCTGTTGATTATCAACCACCCACATTGATTATACTTTCGATCAATCCGTGGCAAAAATGTATCAAAATTACGATCAAACAGTACATTTTTCAATTGGACACAGTGGTATAGAGGCGGTAGATCGGCAGCTCGTAGTATTGCACTGAGCCACTAATGTAATACGATTATTTTCGGGTGAAATGCTGCAGCATTGCAATTATTTTAATGGGGGGGGGGGGGGAGTAGGGGGGCACCACAAGTTTCCTCGCCTGGAGTGACAAAATAGCCAGAGGCGCCCCTGCAAATGACAATGAAGACACACTGCACGTTGCCCCTCCTCCACAGACAGAGTGGTGGGATTTGCTTTTTAGAATTTTTCTAAATCTTTTCTTTACCTACAATTTTATACTGTGCAGGATTCAAAGCTGTGCCTTAATTTGGTTCACATAATTCAGAACTAAAGTACCAAATGCCAAGGGAAAGAAAACAGGTTAAGTATATTGTTCAAGTGTATGTGCCACCAGGGCCAGATTTCTACTTTTTGGTGCCCTAGGCCAACTTTTAACCGCACGCACGCACACACCTGCTTCCCATGCCTGCTGCCACGACGCCCATATGTATTGATTTTCCTGGGAGATTTAAACAACCTCTCTGCTCCATGTCAAGTTATCTAATCTGCAGGGTATTCATTTCTAAAATGATTCCTTTTAGAATCCATAATAAGATATTGATCAAATCCGATGAAAGATTTAGATTAATTGGCCTGGTGTTGCAGTTGATCCACGGCCAAAAGCCTTGCACTGCACTGAACAGTGTAATGCTGCAGTTCAATCTTTTTTCAATTGATGTTCTGCTGGAATATATTGAAAATCTTGTATTGTGTGTAGTAGGAATCGATTCCACTCTGATTCGATTTTGATCAGAGTAAAATCGTTTGTTTCGCCACATTGCAGGCTTATATGTCAGGGCGGCGTGAATTCTCGCTTCCTCCTGTGTCTGGCATGTTTTTGAATAGTGATGTTAGTACATGCGTCAGTGTCATGTGGTACAGGCGCTCCAGCAGCAATAAAAAAATATGCTGGACACAGGAGGAGTCGAGGAGTCGCACTGGTGAGACAGGTGTGCTGCTTACACACACTTACCACGGGCTTGGGGGCAGAGGACACATACACTTTGAGGGAAGACTGGCTAGGGGCAGCACGGTGGCGTAGTGGTTAGCGCTTTTGCCTTGCAGCGCTGGGTCCCCAGGTTCAAATCCCAGCCAGGTCAACACCTGCAAGGAGTCTGTATGTTCTCCCCGTGTCTGTGTGAGTTTCCTCTGGGCACTCCGGTTTCCTCCCACATCCCACAAACATACAAATAGGTTAATTGGCTTCCCCCTAAAAATTGGCCCTAGACTACGATACATACACTACACGATATACACATAGACATATGGCTAAGGTAGGGATTAGATTGTGAGCTCCTCTGAGGGACAGTTAAGTGACAAGATAATATATACTCTGTACAGTGCTGCGTAAGATGTTGGCGCTATATAAATACTAAATAATAATAATAGGGGGTCCGTTGGTCGTTGACGATACCACCGCGCACCCAATCGAGCTCTGTGGACACAAATTTTTACACCTTGGAGGATTGGTGGTTTTAGCAACAAATCAATGGAAACATTCAATTGGGTGACCATGCTGTGGCATCAATCTCAGCCAGATTCGATCACTATGATATAATCGGCTGGATATTGATGCCTAAAATCAAATAATGTGTATGGGCACTCTCAATCATATAGGCTGTCAGCTGACAGACAGAGCATTCAGTAAGCAGCAGCAGCCCCCATCCCCAGTAACACAGCTTATCTAAATTGCATCTGAGTGCATTGTTTGTTTGTCCTCCCAGGTCCCTCCGTCCCCATTACACTCACCACAGCTGGGAATGGGATGTCTGTGCTAAAACTCCAAATGGTGGAAGGAGTCGGATCCAAGGGAAGGAATAAAGTTTACACATGTCTCCCGGCAGTTCTGGCAGTAGAAGAACTTAGTTGTGAGACGCCCCCGGGAGACAGAGGAGGCGGGGCGGCAGAGCTTGGGACAGCGAGGAACACAGAGCCGTGCCCTGCAAGATATCTCTGTGCTGCTGCTCTCATCCTCCATCAACCCCCGCGATGCGGAAGGGAGATCGGATTCGGCGAGCGCACACTACGGAGGACAGTCAGCTGAGCTGCAGCCAGGCAAGTAGGCAACATGTGTAAGTTGCCTGACCTGTTGCTGTGTGTTAACTCGCTGGCTGCCTCCAAGCTCTGGGCATGTTCCCCGCTGGGATATTTTATCCCGCGCCAGTTGCCCCCACATGTCGGATCACATGCCAGACTTGACTGTCCAGCCTGCCCGCGGCTATCTGCAAACTTCAAACAGCGTGGCTGCGAGTGGACTGGGTCTGTCTGCTGTCACAGCAGATGCAGAGTATGTTCAGTGGTGGAGGATGAGAGCGCACAATACAGCTGGCGGGCAGGGGGCATTAATGATAGCACGGTCGGGCGCTTTGATCTGATTGTGTTCCGTCACACTTTATAGCCGCTCTGCCGCCCTAAACCCTACTAATTTTCTGGCACCCTAGGCCGTAGCCTAGTTTGCCCTTGCCAGAAATCCGGCCCTGTGTGCCACATACATCTTTCTCAACCCCTAAAAGTCCTATGTGAAAACTGTCTGTTTAGCTTGACCTAGTTTACAGTACAGTAGTAGGGTAACAGTGTATAGTACTGTATTTGAGCATTTTAAACTGAGCAGTTGTTGCTGGTGTTTTTTTTTTTTTTTTTTTTTTAATCTCCCTGCCTAAGGTACTCGAGTCTTTCTCAGCTTACATGATAAAAACAAAACAAAACAATGAATTACTCCATTAAGTTAATGCACCTATGTGGTGCTCCGAAGAATTAAACCCTAGTGCCTTCCAAATGCTTGAAGATGCTGCTCGCCTCCAAAAAAGGGCTGGCGATATTGTTGATGAAAGATGAGCTCTGGAGATAAAGCACCATTAAATCATTATTTTAAATACGTCATCTCTTGAGCGTTAGGTACATGGAAGCCACACAAAAACAGTCTAACCTAGTGAGGCCAAATTTTGAATTGATTGATTTTATAACTACAATTAGTTCATTTTTTCCACTTCTATGTGTGTGAGGAAATATATTTTTAGAAGCAGCCTAACTGTGTTTTGTAGGCTTGTTTTTTCACATTCTAAGTTGTAAATCGGAGTGGTCTCTGATCAATAGAGAGTAATGCTTTTATTTTTAATTTATGGTGTATTACTGTTAAACATAGCCCTAAAAGAACAATTTGCAGTTAAAGTATGTGGTGGTCCGCGAAAAATAGGCCCGGTTGCCTGGTTAAGGTTGGTTAAAGGTTTAAAGCAAACCAGTCACTTAGAAGTCAACATTTATAAACATGTTTTTCAGCACATATTCTTTTAACATTAATTCATGTACAGTTTTTTGTTTTTGTTTACATTTGCCTGGACAATGAGAAGTAAAGCGGATCTAAACTTCCCTTAAAAAAAAATAAAAATAAATAAAATAAAAAAATAAAATAAATAAAAAAAACCTTAAAGTGAATGGGAACCGCATTTAAAAAAAAAATGAAGCAAATACTTACCTAAGGAGAGGGAAGGCTCTGGGTCACCTAGAGCCTTCTGTCTCCTCTCTCGGTGCTCTCTATCCTGTGCTGGCTCCCCCCCCCCCTGTTTCAATCCCCTGCCGAAAGGGTATTTGGAAGTCTTCGGGAGCCGTGTCCTCCCGAAGACGTGCGGCTCCATACTGCACAGGCGTGAGCGTGCTTGCGCAGGCGCAGTACAGGGCCGCCCTTCTTCAGGAGCATTCAGGCTCTCTGAAGACTTCTGAAGCCTCCTTCGGCCGGGTAAAGCAGTATTTGACTAAATTAGTCAAATACTGCTACCAGGCAAGCCAGCACTGGAGCGAGGGGACCAGGAGAGGAGCGGGAAGGCTCTATAGGACCCAGAGCCTTCCCTCTACTTGGGTATCTGTCTCATTTTTTTAAATGTAGTTCCCATTCACTTTAAGTCATCTCTACAAATTTTGTCCTAATCGCAGCTCCGAAGCTCTGCATAGTTCACTGTGAAACCTACCTTGCTTAGCTTTCAACTGGTAGTGAGACGAGTGTTTCCTCCCAACTGTATGTACGCAGAGCCAGCATCCCTATGAATTTGTAGGATTTCTCCTTCCTATGTTAAATATATGTGGCATTGCAGCAAAGCTGTAGGGGTGAAAAGTGATACAATATATTTTACTACCTACTTTGGGCAGATTTTTGAACCAATGAGACAGATGCCAATTCTGTGCATTTTTCACACTATGCTGCATACTGTTGTCATGGTTTCCAGCAAGTTACTTCAAAAGTATAGCAGCTCAAAGGGCCTGTTTCCACTCCACGCAGATTCTGCATGCAGAAAACTGACTCCAATGAATGCCTATGGGAAATATGCATCAGAAAAATCACGTTCAGTGGAAACAGGCCCATAGGCATTCATTGGAGTCAGTTTTCTGCATGCAGAATCTGCGTGTAGTGGAAACAGGCCCTAACACATTTTTAATTTTTAAAAAACTACAGCCTAAACTAAAAAATCAGATGGCAGATATGGAAAGATCAAATATAACCTATTAATAATATCGTCTTTTCTTGTTACGAAAGCTGGATGGGGGAGCTGCAGTCACAAAAAATACATAGTGAGTGTATGTATGGGTATATGATCCTCAAGTTGTCTTTAGACTGAGTGGCAGACAGTTGTGACTGGCCTGATATTTTCCCTAAGCACAGTCATTCATTGGCATCACAGATATGTAGTCAATAATCAATTTGGGTGCCATGATTCTCTCATGTAAGAGGCACATAAATTAGTACAGAAGAAAACAAAAGGAAGCAAGGCTATAGCAATCACTCAGGTATTGGTTTCCATTTGTCACCTGCTTTAAAAGGGAAAAAAATCAGGACTCTAGCTGTTGCTCTATGTGCCTTCACCATTTCCTTTCTTCTAGGTTAAATAAATCAGCTCTAGGGTTCTTAACAGTTTCTTACAAGTCTTAACAGCCATATCAGTCTTTTTATTTGGTACTATTTCAGTAAAGCAAACATTTACAAAGCATGGAGTGTAGGAGTAAGCAGAGGAGCTTTCCTGGCTCCCACTTGACATTCTGCACATAATTCGGCAGGAGAAGACAGGTGTTTCTGCTTGGTACCTTAGGGGAAAAAGAAAAATCTGGACTTTTTTCCATGTTCATATATTAGTGTCTCAATAATAAATTCAGAAGACAGTTTGTCCAGTGTATGTAGCAGTATGTTTTAAGTAGCCAATGCATGTCTACATCAATTGACATACATCATAAGGCTCAAAAAAGGTTAGCAACACAAACAGTATATAATAATCAGTGCATTCAGACATATATTAAAAAACATGATACAAATGCCGTAGCTGCATTATGATGATTCTTTCCTAAAGGAAAAATAATTTTAATGAGAAACACCAGTGTGTTTGCACCCACATTATTTTATGAATCTAGTACATTAAAAACATGTACAGTTAAAACCTGCATCTAAGGATAGGCACCAAAGAGTGTTGTAATTCTAAAATATCTCTTTTGCATTCATTTTTTTTAAGTATTAAGGTGACAATTGTCAGTAGGAGAATTTAATTTGGTTTTCTTTGCATTTTTGATGCTTTAATTATCTTTACACAGTATATGCTAATATAATATATACTCCACATTGGCTCAAGCTTATGACTGGACAGTGGTTATCTTTGCCTGAACAATTTTGTATTTAATTGGTGTGAATGACCATTAACATTGTTCACTATAGAGACACTCTGCCCAGCCACTGAGATGCATTCTTTGTTTAACCCATTAGCAGCTTCAGTAGAGTTATCTAGTTTAAGATAAGTGCACTGCTTTTGACCTAAGTCAGAAGTACTTGTGCTGTTAATTCTTGGAATGCTATGATGTCTCTTTTCTAGCAGAAAAGATAGAAACTGAAAGCAGAAGTCCTCTGTTATTGTCTCGCACTGCTCCATAGTGACAAGTGGCTATAAATAAACATTACAGCAGTACTAATTAGAGGCATGAAAATGTAGCAAGTAAAGAATAAAAACGTGCTAAAATAAATTGACCTGGAGTACTTGCAAGCCTATAAATAAATTGGCTGCTACATGGTTAACAGGAGAATATGAGCAGGTGGCATTGTGCAACTAGTGCCTGCAGGAACTTCAGGAACAGTGTGCTGAGGATTTTCAAAGTGGGTAAATTGCTGAAAAGTTGGAAGAGCACACCAGGATTAGCTTGAACACACCCATAAAGCCTACAGTAGCTTTCATCAGTTTCTGGTTTTGTATATTTCTGCCAATCACATTGGGCTGATGAAAAGGTATATTGCCATGGTTTAGGCCCCGTTCACATCACAAACGCGGATGGCCATGCGTGCGGAGCGCAACGCATGCGAACGCACGCCATCCACGTTTGTGTGCGTTGCGTGGCTGATCCCATCACTGAAAAGTGAATGGGACAGCCACACGTTTTTACAAAAAATGCGTGCAGCATGCGTTCCCGGACCGCACAGGTCCGGAACGCATGCAGTATGAACATCAGACAGTGCACTCTATGCACTGTCTGATGTCGTGCGTGTCTGCCTCCTGCACGCGTTTCCAAAACGCGGCTGGAAACGCGTGCAGTGTGAACGGGGCCTTGCGGTCTTCCCAGCCTTGTTTTTCAATAGTATCTGGACATATTTTTTTTTTACATTCTTATACCAAGTGTCTATTTTGCATTTGCTGACAACTGGGTAAATGTAATCAGGTTTGTAGTTCACCAACTAGATAGATTAGTTATGGTAACACTTAACTAAATATGCCATTTCCTTGTCATCAGGTAACTTCTATTTGTTTTAATGATTTGACCAACCTATGGGTAAATTGTGATGCAGAATTAATGATTGCTGCAACATGTGCAATAAAATATAAATGTATGCTTTCCAAAGTTCTCTGTAAAATGTGAATGGAATGATGGCACTACTTTGAATTTAATAATTTAATCCCACTGCAGGTTTATTTTTTGAATATTCTTTATAAACAAAGAGAAATAATTACAACATACTCAGCAGGCAGGGCCTGGTAAAGTGACTGTGCACCATGTAATGTCCTGCCATATTTTCTTCTACATGCTTTTATTTACATGAGAAAAAACAAGCATCTGTGCAAGGACAGCTCTTTTGCTGGGAATACACCTTGAGATTTTTTGGCAGATAGATAGTTCGATAGATAATTCCTGACATGTCCGATCTGATTTTCATTTTTCAGATCTATTTCTCACAGAAGTGAATAGATATCGATTGGAAAAACAATCGGTAAATCTGCTGAAAAATCTCATCGTGTATTCCCAGCATTAGGCTTGATAACCCTGCAATGATTTGCCTTACTCTGGAGCTGGACAGCGTGTAGCATTCCAGCTGTTAGGCATGTGAGAAGAGAACTGTTCGTCTTGCCCCCAAAATATTGTGGTAGCTGCTATTTACAACACCCATTATATGTGTTTTTTTTTCTTTATGGATTGTTTTTTTACACAGATTTTCAGAATAATTTTATAAAAACATAGTTTCAGCGTATATGTTAAAGTTAGCCTTTATTTTAGTGCTGTGTTCATAAATCTAAATCCCAGTAATCCCACTATCAAGCAGTTCAGAAGACCTGGAGCAATAAGGTGTGTTGCTGTCCAGGCGTAAGTGCTTTGATGTAGATAGGCTGGTCACTGCTAAGACCTTCAGTGCAGTTTGCAGTGGGAACACAGGGCTAGAGAAGACCTACTATGCAAAGTCTCATCATTTGTAGATGTATTCGTAATATAAATTAATCTATGAATCAATATCAGAGCATGGCAAGCAGTCGATGTGCATCATTGTGTAGACTTGTTTACACATAGCTTACTTGCTCTTCAGTCTTTCCAGCTTCATTTTCAGTGAGGAACAAGGTATCGAGCAGTATTGCTGAAGACTCGAGCTGTGAGTTGCGCAATCTCAGTGGACTCTGATACATTACTGGATTTATCCCGTTTTTCATTCCATTTTTCATGATGAGCTTTGAATTTTCTTTCACTGAGTTCCGGAATGATATCCTACTAGAGCAGTTCCGTAGGATGCTGACTGAGTGCATAGCTCGGAAATTACAAGTAATGTAGCGCCCAAAGGCATCTCTGAAAGTCTTGTTAAATAAAGTGTAGACTAAGGGGTTAACCCCAGAAGAAATATACCCAACCCAGACAAATACCTCCATCAGCATCTTGATTACATCGGGGTCACAGTCACTTGGGTCACAGAGGACAGAGGCCACATTGGTAATGAAGAAGGGACACCACATAAAAACAAACAAGAAAAAGACAATACCCAAGACTTTTGAAGCCCTTTGTTCATTAGTAATCGTCTGCATAGATTTCTTACCCACGCTGGATAGCCTCCGAATGGGCAGTTCATCATTGTTCATTTGTAATATACGCTCTCGCCTTGCTCCATCTAGCATAGCAACCTTCTCTGGAGAAGAGCTAGGTGTCATATCCCTCTGAAAGACAGTGGAAACTGTGGACCATGTTAGGCGCTGAGGAGGCTTATTTTTGATAAGATATGCCTTTTTTCTCAGTAAGTGAATGGTCAGAAAATAAATAACCACCATAATCCCAAAAGGGACAAAAAATGCTGCCATGGATCCATATATGATGAAATACTTGAAGTGTTCAGTCCGGACAACGCATGTGCTGTTTGAGTTGAAGATGGTGGTGGGGTCTATCAGACCTTGAATTGGGATGGGAAGAGCAATACCTGAAAGAAAACAAAGATCATTTTTTTTTTATGTAAAATCAAATTAATACTTTGTAAGAGCTGCTTTTAAGATGTTTATTGCAATCGCTATCAAGCACCTTTTGAGTTTCTTTTGCAGATATTTGTTTAATTTCTTTGATTGATGTCAAGAGAACCCGAGGTGGGTTTGAAGAATATTATCTGCATACAGAGGCTGGATCTGCCTATACAGCCCAGCCTCTGTTGCTATCCCAAATCCCCCTAAGGTCCCCCCTGCACTCTGCAATCCCTCATAAATCACAGCCACGCTGCTGACAAACAGCTTGTCAGAGCTGGCTGTGTTTATCTCTATAGTGTCAGTCTGCTGCTCTCCCCGCCTCCTGCAGAACTCCGGTCCCCGCCTGCATCCCTTCTCTCCCTGCTGATTGGAGGGAAGGAACGGGGGCAGGGACTGGAGCTATGCAGGAGGCGGGGGAGCAGCCAAGACTGACACTACAGATGTAAACACAGCCTCACAGCATGGCTGTGATTTATGAGGGATTGCAGAGTGCAGGGGGACCTTAGTGGGGTTTGGGATAGCAACAGAGGCTGGGCTGTATAGGCAGATCCAGCCTCTGTATTCAGATAATTCTTTAAACACACCTCGGGTTCTCTTTCAGGTTATCCTGAGCACTCGTGCTTAAAGTGAAACCCCACTCAAACCTTTTTCTTTTTTTTTGTTAGTTTTTACATAGAGCAGGGACCTGTCATGATCTTATTTTTTATTGTTGCACTTTGCATTTGTTTTAACCTTTGGGTCAATGGTCTTGGTGACAGCAGTTACCTGGACAGGTGGAAATATAGATGGCCGTAAAACCTGATTGAAGTTGTAACCTTTCCCCATTTTAATAGTTATGCTTCATAGCTACTAGTGCCCCGTTTGGGTAATTTACCCTCACTTCTTAGTGATGCCTGTGACGAAGGACATCTCTCCAACAGGGATGCAGTATTGAAGTCTTGGCAGAGGTTCAGTTTAAATCCTATACTATTCAAAAATAAATGTAAAAAAATACCAAAATTGTCTGGAAGTCTACTTTAAGTACTTTAGTGTTTTCAAGGCTTATGGTTTATTTACAAGAGCCTAAAATATTTTGGCAGTTAATTAAACTATTATGTGGACAGTATTTATAACTGTATGGCAGTGTAAAGCACATGGTTTTGTTACCAGTTACATCTTTCTGAAAATGTGATTTCCTGTCCTGCCATACAGCTGCTTCTGACTGATTACCAAAGCTTTATCATGCAAGACCCAAGTAATCTGATCATTATGCACTGTAAGCTATTTCAGGCCAGAGTAAATTAAAGGAAAGTGTTTCTGATCCGTTCTGTGGGGAAGCATGAGGATAGTTTTTCAGCATGCCCCAGTTATGCAGGGTACCTCCACAGCTGCAGGATTCAGAGAGGATCAGTGGGTTGTCATATCTTTTCTAACTAGCAGAGGTTGTTGCCAGTTAGTCTACTTGCCTGGGATTAAAAGCGGAGGTTGCACTAAGTGTGACATTTGTATAACCTCCAGCTGTGCATATTAGATGTGGATATTTTCATAAGGTAGTATGAAAAACTTCTGTTGTCCAGGTATAATTTGCATGGTCTTATCTTGCCCTCTTTCCATAATAATTACCTTTAGTGATGAACATAGATGTCTCTTTGCTGTGGTTTCAGATTTAGGAGTAGGTATGTAAAAAGCAAATAAAGAATAAATTAAACAAAGTTCTCTTCATGTTTGAACAGTGCTGAGTGGGCTAGACTGCTGAAACCGAGCTTGAAAGCAAACTTGTATCTCAGGGAGCTCGTGACAAACTTTTTCATAAATGCTGCCTACAGCGTGGATGGGCCGCTTGCACTGTGGAACTTTCTGACTTCTGTATTGAAATCTTTAGCTAGTGTGCATGAGCATATGCTGCTCTGCTATAACTTCTTACTAATATAATAAGTATTTCACAATCTCACTTCTAAGAGAAACATGCCAATTTGTAGAATTCATAGTCAAGGATAGGAGAATTGAAGGGCATGTTTCAGTATTTTTGATGTGAGCCACGATGTTATCATAGAGACTTGTCAAGCTTATTCAAGTGGATGACACCACCATAAGCCAAAGTCTATGTTAAAAAAAAAATGACACCTCCAAATAAAAGTTGTTAATAAACCAGTTTAAGATTAGGCAGAAGTACAACCAACTTTTTAGGGCCACACAGGGGTTTAGTTTGTTTTTCTCCTGAGTTTTCGTACAGGAAATGTTTTTATACCACAATAAAATGCCTTTTAAGCCCGTGCAAGCAAGGAAATAAAATGTTTGATATTTATTTACCTACTTTTTAGTATTTTTTTTTCAATTATCAGGTTATTTAATATATAGATGAAATAAAAAATGATCTCCTACAGGACTACTCAGGAGATAAGGTACTTAAATAGAATGTCTTCACAAAGGAGTCATGGTGAATACAATAGTGTTTTGGATCCTGTAACCAAGAGCATCTAATTTGATTCATTAATTGTGCTCCTTTGATGTAGAGCCCCTTGGCTGTCTTGAAAGGTTTTATTCTACTTCTGCCTGTTCTCACATTGGATTAACTTTATTATATTTGGAAGTGCTAAATTTTTGATACTGTGGTTGATGATGAGGTGCAGGGAGACTTGAACTCGAAGAGATGTCAGCAATTTGGCTACATCTCCTCTATGCACATGATTGCCCTCCAGTTCCGGTATTGGTGCACAAACCAGACATTGACTTAAGCTACATACACACACGGGGCACAATTGTCCCCCGTTGCATGCATACATGTGACCAGGGAGCGGCAGCTCCCTGTCGGCGACAGCTGTCCACACGTCTTGCCAGAAAGGCAGAGACGCGGCGGAAGCTGTTTGTGAATGTGAATGGAGCATCCCCCAGCCGGATGCTCCATTCACTCGCATAGGTCTCCTGTCGCTAGCCCGCATACACACGCGGGACTAGCGACAGCTGCGGCGAAGTTGCGGCGACAGCTGTAGCCGGCGATTGAGCATGTCAATCGCCTGGCGACAGCTCCGACGGGCGACGGTTCGGGGCGCGCGCGTCATACACACGGGCGACCTGTCGCTGCAACACGCGCGTGCCACGTGGTTGCGGCGACAGCCGTACCTCGTGTGTATGCACCATTAGAGGATGGACCTGCACTTGCTTTAGCTGGATGAGAGTGGGACCTGTTTACTATATAATATGTTTGTTGGGGGAGTTTAGTTCGAATGCCACTAATGCTATGGTATTCTTGCACTTCTTTTTAAAGAGAAACTCCGACCAAGAATTTAACTTTATCCCAATCAGTAGCTGATACCCCCTTTTACATGACAAATCTATTGCATTTCACAAACAGACCATCAGGGGGCGCTGTATGACTGATTTTGTGCTGAAACCCCTCCCACAAGAGGCTCTGGTACCGCGGTACTCTGGGCAAACTGCCACAATGTAACAAGGTTCACAGACAGGAAATGGCTGTTTACAGCTGTCTGTTAAAGCCAGAACAGCTAGAAACAGCTACATAGCCTGCCCACAGTAACAATGTCACCATGTAATACATGTCAGAATGTGAATCTGGGAGAGGAAAGATTTTACAATGAGCAAACACTGACTAAATCATTTATACATAATTATGGTAAAAATGAAGCACTTTTTTTATTACATTATTTTCACTGGAGTTCCTCTTTAAACTGCATTCAGACACACTTTTTTATGTGTATCTACTTAACAGAACATTATTTTAAATTGTGCATAAAATCCAATTTGTTAAAGTTTTTCAGTTTAAAAATGAATGTCTGCTCACTCCTTCATCTGAAACCATGCTTTTCTAGTAGAAACTTCTATCCATAATAGGCTGTCTGTTACCAAGAGGCATGGGTTTTGACTGACCAGGAGTGAGCAGGCATAGAACATGTCATTGTTTAATAGTTTAAGCATATTAATCTAGTATTTAGGCTCTTTTTAAAGGTGTTGTATATTTTTGGAAACCTCCATGTAACTGTTTTCATTTAAATCCTTGGCACCAGCCTGTTGAGTCACTGGGCATTGTAAACAAGAAACGTGGCTCTTTCTATCCCAACAAGCTGCATCAAGTCCGTGAGATCATATCTCCAGCTTGCAAATTGGATACAGCTTGGAACCAGGCCAATCAAATGCATTTCCTGCTGATTTTGATTGGCCCAGTTTGTATTAAATTAGCATGCAAGGTAAATTAGCATCTTACATTTCATTGACAGTGTCTAGAAGCTATGCAGTATGTTCAGATGTCTGCTTTTTCATGCCAGGTTTCTTATGGCTGCTGGCAGCTTAGGTAACTTTGCACGAGACAGGGTTGCTCTACCAGTTAATGCAGTATAGCAGTTCCAAATCAAACAATGTTCATATACAGAGATGTTTTCTGCTCTGAGACACCTTAACATTTCGGTTTGAACATTTCAGACAATACATTAGAGTGCAGAGATTTATGGTTGTATTATATATCCCATTTGAATTTGAGTAGTAGAAAAGTATTCTTTGTGGAGTTAAGACAACTGAAGCGAGAGGGATATGGAGGTTGACATTTATTTCCTTTTAGGGCCCGTTTCCACTAGTGCGGATCTGCATGCGTTTTCTGCATGCAGATTTGGATAACCAATACAAGTGGATGGGCCTGTTTCCACTTCTCAGAAATCCTGTGCGGTTTTCTGTGCAGGAAAAATCTGCACGGCAGAGCCCTTGCGGTGTGCGATTCACATACAATGTATTTATTAGGAAATTCGCATGCGTTTTTGTATGCGAATTTTACCGCAAATTTTACTGTGAATTCGCAGGCGTTTTCGCATAAAATCAATTTAAAAGCTCACAGGCACTGACATGGTTAAATTCGCATACTTACTAACATATGCGAAAAGGCCTGCGAATTTGCGGTAAAATTCGCATCCACGTGCGAATTTGTTTTACGTTTTCTGCGAATAATTCGCACCGCACAAGTGGAAACAGGCCCTTAAACTATACCAGTTGCCTGTCTATCCTGCCGACCCTCTGCCTTTAATACTTTCAGCCATAGACTCTGAACAAGCATTCAGCAGATCAGGTGTTTCTGACATTATTGGCAGAATTGACAAGATTAGCTGCATGTTTGTTTCTGGTGGGATTCAGACACTATTGCAGCTAAATAAATCAGCAGGGCTGCCAGGCAACTGGTATTGTTTAAAAGGAAATAAATATAGCAGCATCTATATACCTCTCATTTAAGTTGCAAGTAAACGCTAATGGCCCTTTTCCACTAGCAGTCGCTAGCGTTCACGCTGAACGCTAGCGACTGCTGAATCGCAAAAGGTAAAAAATTACCGGTGATTTCCCGACGTTTGTGGCTGCGATTTTGCTATGCTATGCACTGCATAGCAAAATCGCGGCAAATATCACTCCTCGCTGCGATCGCGTTTCAGGCAAAAACAAATCGCAGTAGTGGAAATACTCTACCGTGATTCCTATGTTATTTAGCAAACCCTAGCGATTGTAAAATCGCTAGCGGTTTGCGATTTTGCAATTCCGCTAGCGCAGACGCGCTAGTGGAAAAGGGCCCTAACTGCTTACACAAATCACTCCCGTATGTTACTGTAAGATGTGACCTAGGAAAGGGCTATATTGACAGCCGTTGTTTTATGTGCATCAGTTAACCACTTTTTCCACCACTACAGTATATCTACGTCCTTTGTGTCCTTCATCTAAGCCACGAGGACTAGATATAAGTTGTGTAGCTGAACCACACCTGTGCACAATTGGGATTGCTCCTGTGCAAAACCTTCGGCACTATCTGCTGCAGAACTAATTGGTGAAAGCGAATATATGTTCCTTGAGCCAATATGATTGAATTTTACCATTAAAAATACTTTTATTTTTTCAGTTCATAGTAAAAAATACACACTGTAGCATTATTTCAGAATCCAATATCTTCACCATAAATTGTGACAGGAACATAATTTAAGTTTTGTTATAAACAGTAGAAACAGCCAAACAAAACTTGTGTCTTTTATCCAGAATAGTGCTTTTTATTTTTTAAACTGGAATTAGTAAAACTGAGAAATGGTTTTTTTTTCTATTTTTCCCCTCTTTTTCCTATTAAAATGCATAGAAAACAAAATTGTTTGAGGGGGAAAAATGCCATACAATAAAAACCTAGTTTGTCTTGGAAAAAAAACAATATATATTTAATTGATGTGTCATACGTAGGGATAACGTTAATGCTGATTAAATTGGGACATAGCTAAAATGTCAAAACTACTGGATGCAAAGTGGTTAATATATCTTTTCCACTACCTATGGTTTTGTCTTTTGAGAAGGTAAGACGTTACACTTCTCATTAACGTTGGCTGGGTAGTGTACTGGTTAGGGCTTTGCTGACATAGGAGACCTTGGTTCAGATGTCGGCTCTTCCTATTCAGTAATCCAGCACCTATGTAGTAGGAGTTCTCGGGCAAGACTCCATAACCCTGCTACTGCTTACTGTGTGCAATCTAGTGGCTTTCTCGCAAGCGTTTGAGTTCGACAGGAGAAAAGCTCTGTACAAATGCTGGAAAAATTATTATAATAATAATGTTACTACTACTAGTTATATATCGTCAAGGGCGCCTTCACCAGTGTTTGTTAGTATAGTGCTGATATAAAGCTTGTGGTTCTCTGTGTGAGGGGAGGGTGGGCAGGTTGGAGAATGCTTTAAAAAGAGTCTGAAGTAAAAACAAAAAGCAGATACTTACCTGAGGACAGGGAAGGCTCTGGGTCCTAATGAGCCTTCCTCTCCTGGCCCCCACATTCCACCACTGGCTCCCCCGCTAGCAGTGTCCGAGCGATGGGTTAGAGACTGCTCTCTGCCACTGCTGCACTCAGGCTCCCAAAGACTTCCAAAGCCTCCCGCAGCAGGACTTTCGAATGGGGGAGCCAGCACTGGACTGCAGGGACCGTGAGAGGAACAGGAAGGCTCATTAGGACCCAGAGCCTTCCCTATCCTTAGGTAAGTATCTGTTTTTTAGCTTCAGATTTCTTTAAGTAACTTGTGGGTCCCCTATTGGTGGATTTTTATTTGGTAAACCGATTCAGGGCCTTTTTCCACTAGCCTGCGATTTGCGATTTGCTTCTGATCGCAAGGTACATTAAACTAATGGAAACTGCAGCAGCAATTTCCATTAGTGCGATCCAATTTTGGTCAAATCGCAATCGTTGTCCTGTCGCGTTTTGTATGTGATTGAGCTGGACTATAATGAGTATAGTAGCTCAATCGCAATCGTAATCGCATGGTGGAAATTGAAACGCGATTGCGATCGCATTTCATAGTGGAAAAGAGCCCTAAAGTGGTATTTTACAATAGAGCAGGACACCTATATTTGACTTATTTCTGTGAGGACTCATGATCTGTCACTGGATAAAGATCAGCAATCTGTAGATGAGCTTCTTTCTGTATTATGCTTTGTCAGTTTTGAAAAGAAATCTGATTTTAGGTATGCACTCAATAAGACCAGAAATAAAACTCTAGTCATTTGCTTTGCTTACCTGCTGATATCACCCACACTACTGCAATTTTAACAAGAGTTTTTGCTCTGGTGTTGAATTGACTGGCTTGAATGGGTTTTTTGATGGCAATGTAGCGGTCTAAAGATATGGCGCAAAGGTGTATAATGGATGCTGTAGAAAACAAGACATCCAGGAATAGCCAGATGGCACACAGGCACTGTGGCAGAGGCCAAACAGGTTCTGAAAAAGACAAAAATATTTTATATTGTAATATGAAGTTGCTTTGAGGCCTTTCTTCTAAAGTGTGACCTAAATGCATTATATTCATAAAACATTACTAATCAGTCCAACTCTACAAAGAAATATATGCATGTGTTCATTTACTTTTCCATATGCTTGACAGAGTTGGTATGTTTGTAAGCCGCGGTATTTCTTTTAAGCTGCCTTTAGTCGATTATAGGGCTTCTTGTTTTGAGGAAATACAGTGAAATACGCTGGATATGAATCAAACTGAAGTAAACAAAAGCGTATGCCCCTCTTTACAGTCCTGCTGAAAATATTGTTGTGGATTTTAGTTTTTGTTAGCCCAATAATTACTGTAGTCCTTCAAAGTGTGTGTGTGTGTGTGTGTGTGTGTGTGTGTGTGTGTGTGTGTGTGTGTATGTGTGTGTTCTCCGACTTATGATTGACCTGACTTACGAACGCCATGGATTCTGTTTCCATGGGAACAAGTCAAAAAAAAAATTGAAATTGGACTTTGTTTTTGAGAAAATCTATTTAAAAAAATTCAAAACAAAAATGGCCGCCAGGACAGCCTAACGCTGATCAGCGTAAAGTCCTGGGGCATGGATTTGCAGGAGATCGCGCCTGCTGATGCTAATGAGACTGTTAGACGGCGAAACAGACGTCTGTTTACTCCATACAGGGCTGCGATTGACGGCAGCGCTGTACTGGGGACAGCCATGTGACATAGCTGTCCCCCTGGCAGGCTCAGGGTGATCCGCTGTCATAGTTTGAAGCCTATAACATCAGATCACAGTGATTGGCGGGAGGGGGGCGGGGGAGACAAAAAAAAAATACAAGCTTTTATTAAAAAAATAAACCTATAAATATTTGTAATAAAAAAATAATGTCCTGGGAGTGATCATAGCCCACCAACAGAAAGCTCTGTTGGCGGGCAGAAAAGGGGGGAATCACTTTTTGTGCTGAGTTGTGCAGCCCTGCATCGAGATTTTAAAGAACAGGCGACACCCATGCTAACCTAGAAATAAAAAAACACATATATAAGTAGATAAATACTACTTCTACTTACATAACAGATGTATTGTGCTATCCATGTAAGATTCCTGTGAATTTTATGACTCTAGTTTCCCCCCTCCCTTCTATTGCTCATTGTATATTCATTAACTGCCCTCCTTCGCAGAGTCTTCAGACACTCCCACTGAGGTGTATACTAACAACTGCACTGTCTATTTTTCTATTTACACATCCAATCACTGAGTCACAGCAGCCTTGCTTGTAAACACAAGTAATCAGATGGTGTTTCTGATAAGCAGCCAGGCAGGGAAATAAATGGAAGAGGAGGAATATATTATAGATAAAAAGAACTCCCAGCATTCAACTGTTTGGCACTAGGGCCAGTGCTCCTAAAGTATGTGATAACTATAAACCATAACAGCAGAAACAGTTTTGCAAGTTTTGAATGCAGGATTAGTATCTTTATCATTTAATACACTCAGTTGCTGTTGAAATTTGATTTTTATGGTGACAATACCGCTTTAAAGCTGCAGTGGCCCAATTTGTAAAAAAATGGCCTGGTCTTTAGGGGGGTTTAAGCTCGTGGTCCTTAAATGGTTAAACTTGTGTAAGCAGGTACAGAGGGAGACACTGAAGGCACAGAGATGGCACAATGTTCCGACTTAAGAACAAATTCAGGTTAAGAACGAACCTACAGTCCCTATCTCGCTCGTTAAATGGGGACTACCTGTATACATATATTCACACTTGCGTACATACATACACATATACATACACACAAATAATTGTTTTTCTGTAGCTATCCTAGATGTGGTGACTTTGATTTGTATGGCTATGTTTTTGAGTAAATATACACACATAGGTGCCTTTTTCTACTATACGCGGTGCAGCAATAGAACTAAAACTAATGCATGGCAATGGAACAGTATGCATTGCGTGCTGGTTAAGTGGTGCAGAACGATCCAAGATTCTGCAACATGCATCCCCGTCATGAAGTTACACGAATGGGAGCAAAAGTGATGCGTAGCTGCATCACATCCCTTTGGATCCCATTCACCAGTGGAAACTGGCTCTTACTGTAGTCCTTTATACACATCCATGGGTCTGTGCAGAGTTCCAGGCCTACAGGTGTCAGGTGGTCTGTGAATGGTTACTTCCTGGGTATACGTGTTTATGTGTGATAAATCTAATTGCTCTTTATAAATGTAGTTCTCTTTTGAGACTATTGATTTTTATGTAAAAATACATGGCTAAGTAATTTGCAGATGTTAACTACCATATTAGAGTACTACCATATTGGAGTACTCCTTTTCTTAGGACTAAGGTGCATCAGCTCTAGATATTTAATTTCACTATTTTATTTCTGTTGCTTTGCTTGCAGAGCTAATAAACACAGCCTGGCCTTAGAACATTACTAGAGAGGAACCTTTGCATAGAAATCAGAAACGTTTGGCTTTGTCTTATGACTGGATGATAGAATGACAACCAATGCCTCTTGTACTTTGAACTTCGAAGCCGAAGCATTGTAGATGCAGGAGAATCTGCTATATCCATCCAAAATTATATATATATATATATATATATATATATATATATATATATATATATATATATATATATATATATATAATTACGGTTCACCAATGATCATCGGTCGCTTTCTGATAATTGTCCTTCCATGGAATACCGCGGAAATCGGAATTTCCGCATACCAATTTCAACAGAATTACTTTTTTTTCAGAATATATATATATATATATATATATATATATATTCTGAAAAAAAAGTAATTCTGTTGAAATTGGTATGCGGAAATTCCGATTTCCGCGGTATTCCATGGAAGGACAATTATCAGAAAGCGACCGATGATCATTGGTGAACCGTACTGTTCAGATGCAGTGCACTAGCTTCTACTGGCTCTGATAAAGTGGATTGTTTTGTTGTGTGTAAACTGTTACTTCACTACACAGAAACACTTGAGTTTGAGCAGAAATCTTAAATTTATGACTGCTTTGACCTAAGCTTGTGAAAAGTGAGGTCTAGCTTCTGAAAGAGCTGCTGCCTGACACTTCTCTTTGCAATGATTGATACATTAGTTTGAAGCCTGCTTTTGCATACTTTGGCATAGGCTAGTGGCTAATGGCCGTTTTGTGAAGAAAGTCTTTATACTGAAAATGATTTAGATGGAAAGGTTTTTGTCGCCAGTGAGGTTTTATCATATTTTTTGTGCCTCTTTTATATTTTTGTCAAGCAATATTTAAGTGCATAGATGTAGTACAGCCATTATTGACTGAGTAGTATTGTTTTGACTTTTTTTGATGCTGGGAATACACAGAGTTTTTTTTTTTTTTTTTTTTTGCCAGATTTACTTTCCGATCGATTTTCTGGTCCTCTCACTGATCGATTTTTTTGATGTTTTTCCGTTCGGTTTCCATTCACTTTGATGATAAAATCGATCAGAAAAACGATTGAAAATCAGATCGGACCTGTCAGAAATTATCTATCGAGCAAACTATCTTCCCAAAAAACCCATGGTGTATTCCCAACAATTACATTTTGCTGTTTATTTGTATCCATTGTAGTGTAAATTGACTTTTGCTTTGCACCGCTGTAGCTGTAATATGTGTTAACTTTCATTAGCTTATAGACTATTTCCCCTCCTTGGAAACATTTAGACTTTTTTTTTATATTTTTATTAGGCACTAAATTATGTGCATAATATACCAGAGATGAGAACAAGCTGCAGGCTCCTTAAAAATTGAAGTAGAGTTGGCATATAGTATTAGCCTGGACAAAGCCTCCATAATAATGAGGGTGAGAAGCCTGCCTCCAAACCCATCCTGCAGACAAAGAAAAACTTTCAGATCGCAAACCTGGTCTTACACCTTTCCTAGAATTAAGCATATTACTCTTCCTTTGGTTTGTGCTTGGTACAATAACAGCAATTTCATGATTACAGAAACCTTTCACTAAATAAAGTAAACTTAGATTTGTGAAGCAAGAATGGTTTATTTAGCTTGACTTCCATTATTATGTAGACTAATCTGCCTTTGTGAAAATACAGGGACTTGGAGAGAAGTAGTGAGTACTGCACATAACTCAGTATAGATGGAATAATATCTGAGGGTCCTTTTGCACTGACCATTTTGCTTCAAGATTTGTATTGCCTTCGATTCGGCCACACTTTGGACACTGATGCATGCTGCACTTTTTTTCTGTTTGCATATGGGTTAGTCAATGGGAGCATATAAGTATATTGCATATCAAATGTGGTGCTCCCTGTTTGAACTTTGGGGGGGTGGGGCCTCCATGGGCATATTCCAGGTTTAGTTTGCACACACGGGCCAATATGCAATTCACTTTTCTCCTACGTGATAAAATAAAACACATTTTGAATTACCCACAAGCAAGAACATACTCAAAATAACTTTGATAGTAGTTTTTCAACTACGTTTTGGTACTTTTTCCATTTTAAAATGCTGAAAAGTTATTTTAAATACAAGATGAAAAATTATCTCCTAGGAGAAAACTTTAGGAGAAAAAGTTAATTGCATATCGGTCACTGAGAGATATATTTTAATTGTTTGATATCTTGTTTTGCACATTGATTATTATTTATTAATTATTTTTTTTGCAAGATTTTTGCATTACTCAGATGGGGCCCAGTGTGAACGTACCATAGAAATATTGCATTGCCTTGGGGTGCAATGATATTGTCCATTGCTTTTGATGGAGTAAAACAAGAGTTTTGAGATGGCACACGTCATTGTTAACATTATTTCTGCCAAATTTATAACGCATATACTGGAATATGAGGAAACCTATTTTACCCCATAAAATGCTTGTTTTATATACCTGTAGCCTTTAAGAGTGCGCAGTGGAGTTTGCTGGTTCTGCTACCACTGCCACCCTTGTAATGCAAAGGGCATAGGAGGAAATTGGCATAGCTTCTTGTTCTGCCATCAGGTCTTAACAACTCACTCCCTGCCCACCCCCTTGCCATCTATTTCCAGCTGCATTGTCTTCTGCCTTCTCCTGCTATCCAGCCTTGTTCTCCTGCCATACTCCCACCTCGTGCTGAGTTCTGCTCTCCACTGCCAGCAGCTATCCTAGTTCTGGGTTCCGCTTTTCATCACTGTTATTCAGCCTCCTATACCCATAATGGGGCTGTGTGATGGTGAAATCAATGGTGGCAGGGCAACATGGACAACACTCCCAAGTGCACATGGACAGGCAGCAGCTGAACTGAGGAAGCCTGAGGGCTATAGCAACCTCACTTCACCATGCATTGTCTACTGCATTATTGGAACCATTTTTAACTTTTGTCTCAGGTAAAATAAATAGAAATTCAGTAACATAGGAATGGGAGAAAGTGAAGAACGGATGAAAGTGAAAGTGTCACTATAACATTTCAGTTTACATTTGTCATTTATTAATGTGTTACAAGCTTGCAGCGTGTATTTTATAGGAATTAAGCACTGTTGCCTGAGTTTTATGTCTTTTCATTTAAGTGTTTCATATTTATCTTAAAGAAGTAGCTTCTTTAGTTACACTTTTTTTTTCCTTTTGAAGTAGTCGCTTGTGTGAAGCCTGAACCCATTTTTTTATATACTGTATAAAGTACAGTGAGTGCTCACAGCCATACGCAGTAGCAGAGATTGCTATATAACTCTAACGGTTTGTTCTCAGTGTATATAAACATACATGAGATTTGTATATGAAGTGCTATCCTGTGCTCACAATTCTGTCTGTGCCTACACAGCATGTGTAGATTTATTGGAGCATTGTATAAACTGTCTACTAATGCTGTGTTTTTGAGAGCACATTTGAAAACCCAAGTGAGATTTCAGGTTTGTGTTGCCGAGGTGCAGAAGGAGGCCCGTAGTTCTAGAGTTCAGGAGATTAGCAATTACATATTCATTTTTTTTTTTTGGTCCCACTTTTTAGATTCTGGTTATAGTTGCAATGTTTACACCCAGTAATAACTGGAAATTTATTGGTGTTTTTTTTTTATTTTGTAAAGCATATTGCTGGGCATATATTTTTGGGTCTTGGGCTGATATTTTCCATTTGCAGTTCCTTTACTGGAGACTATATCATTGCCAGACTCTAGTAGTTTATCTAAGATGCAAAGGACAAGAGCAAAAAGTGGAGTAATCGCCCGGAGCAACTATTCAAAATTCATTTTATACAGCAGCCGAAACCTGATTGGATGCCCTGGGAAACTACCCAGATTTTGATCCTTTTCTTTGCAACTGCCTTCAAATTCAGCCCCAGGAACTCCTTTAGATGCAATTTCCCATACTGTTCTGGAGAACAAAACTATTATCAATTATGAATCCTGGAATTACTTTTGGATTACCAAACCTCAAGCAGCATTTGTTAGATTTACTTGGAAAAGTCTAGATCAGTGCTATCATGTTTGACCACAGATTTTTGTTTTCTTGTGCAAGTGCCTTAAGTTATGTTTGCAACCCAGAGAGTTTCAGTTTTAAAGAGTGACTTTGCTGTTTAGCTGCCCTTAGGCAACTTGTAAGAACTCCATTGTAACAACATTACACATGAGATAAAGATAGTTGGCAGTAATCTGCAGATGCTGAAGAACTGTTTACAATATCTTGAACATTTATATCTAGTGTCCAATCAACAACTTTTACTTTGTCAGATATTCTCTTTAGTAGACTGCATTTCTGATACTTACTGAACATAATGGTGAGGAGTGCGATTGGCATCACAAATATCCCAACCAGCAGGTCTGCCACAGCCAGAGACATAAGGAAATAGTTGGTGGCATTCTGCAGTTTCTTCTCCAGTGATATTGCCAAGATTACCAGGATGTTGCCACCTATTGTAGGCAAAATAACCATCAGTGTGAGAAGTGCCAGCCAGCACTTTGGAGGTCCAGTTTCAGAGCTGGTATCGTTTGACTGGCTGCCAGTGAAGGATTGGTTGAATTCTGGCATTTTGTACAAGAGGACATAGTCATGAGGTGCTCCAGATAAATGGGAGTATGTCATAACATCTTCTCTCATGTCTTTTTCAGCATTTTATCCAGCCAGTCCATATCCTTACCATTCACATAAATTTATATCCATCTTTTTTGTGCTTAGAAAAGCGACATGCTTTTCCCCATACATTAGCAAGCAGTTTTACTGCAGTTTTGATACCAGAATCTTATTAGTTGCTGAAGTATTTGTAACCACCTGTCCTTCCAGTATAGCAGCTAAAGGGGGTAATATTCCCTTTGAGACCGGTTATCGCTAGCCTTCACCATATTTTCTTGTACCACATGCAAGTCTTGATATTGTTTATCTGAGGTTCATCTTTTGCTCTTTCCTGTTCCACGGACCTTGCTCAGAGCGACAGGTTGTTGTTTGGATGTGGCATGGTCGTTTTTCTTGCAGAGTTTGTCTACACAAGGCAGAGAAGAGATCTATGTGAATAGCACTATAATGATTTTTAGAATATCCATGGTACTTTGTTTTTAATATCATTTAAATGCTGTGCTCAGCCCTTGTAATGAGGCAGATGAGGGATTTGCTTTATTTAAATCCATCTGTTTTAAGCAAGCTTGCTCGTATAGCTTTGCTGTCCCCCGCCTCCCGAGACTAACGTTATCTGCTGTAACATAACCCTGTATGAAAGCTTTAACTCTTGACTTTAGGGCGGCGTGGTGGCACAGCTGCCAGCTTTTTAAGGTCATTTATGGGGACACTGTCCAGCTTTGCTTGTGTGCCATACAATATTGTTATAAGAATCAAGACATATTACATTCTATTTTTATATGCCAGTGTATACTTTGTGCATTTTAATTGCCTTTTGGCAGTTTTATTACCACTTACCTACATTTACCTCAAAATATGATGTTACAATTGCCAGGGGCATCACTTCAAAGTTTGGGGTTGTTCTTAGAAATCAGAAATAATTGACGTTCACCTTATTAAATTGAGTGTTTTTGTCACTAAATTGAACAGTACTTATTTATCCTGCAGCCAAAGTTGACCTGCAATGATCTATATACCGTAATGATCTGCTGTTTATAGGGTAAATGGAATTTGTTGCCTCATAGTATGTAGCCACACATGGGGATGTTTTAGCTAGAATGTATGCATGTGGCTGAACATGGCAAATACTTACATATAGGAGAACTAAATATCAGTGTCGGTTCAGTAATATTCCTGATTTAGCACGTTTAGTGTTAGCATTTTACATTTAGGAAAATGTACTTTTTGGTAACAAAGCACATATCACACATTAGGTTTAACAGACTAGATGCTAGTTTTGTATAAAATGTAATCACCATCAAGCTTCGGCTACACAAATCTTTGGTTACAGGTCATAGAACAGTGACATTAAAGCACAATATTTTTAATCATACTCACCACAACTGAACAGTTGTTTGCTGGGAAAACTTCTCGTTCTGAGATTGTAAGTAACTCCTTGACATCCTTCTGTGTACTTTTCCTTCTTCACATTAGAAATCTGAGTAATCATTTGTCACTTTCTTCTCATGCAAGGAGGAGGCTGCAGCTTTCACACATGTCTGTTGCCCCAGGGACATGACTGTCAGCAACTGCAGTGTCTGTTGCATCTGTTCTCCTAAATTGAAATGTGCAGTCTCCTTAAGAGAATCCAGTGGAGGTTGAGAGCTGGAGGTCAGCCAGAAGCCAGGCTCTCTTGATTTCTTATTAAGCCCCCTCCTTTCTTTTCCTTCTGTCCCTCCCACCCAATCCAGCTGCACCCTTGGGGGCTTCACTGTCAGTTACGGACAATACAGACCCCAACCTCACATGCGGGAGGAGGGGGATCGTTAACACATAGTATTCTAGCAATAGTGCAGATTATTGTGGCACTTAATATCAATTAAAAATGCATACGGTGCATTTTCGTTTTGTTTCCCTTGGTTTCCACTGCATTGCCCACACTTGTCCTTTCCCTGCTTTATTTCACTCAGTGGATTAAAGGGTGATTCTTACCCTAGTGTATGATGTGGTCTCTGTTTTGAAAAAGTGCAGTTTTGTTATTAGCGAGTTTGTTAAACTTTCCTCAGGCTGATTCTGAGCCTGCATAGCAGGTTGGCTTCCTATGAGTTAAGAAAGAGAAGTGAAGTATAGTGTTATTACTGGGGGTCAGCACCTCTGCACCCTATGAGTCTGGTTATGTCTGCGGAGCTAAACAGTCTGGACAATTTCATGTGCAGATATTGTATACACAGGACAGGCATGGAATATACCTCTCCAATGAAAATGAACGTTTCTCCGCTCATAGCTTCAAAGGCACTTCCCACACATTAACCCCTCGATGACCTCTGTAATCCCCATCAAAATGTAAAACCTGTTCTTGGTGCATTCAGACATGTTTTATCCACTAGGTAAGCATAAGAATCCTTTTCTATTCTGGCCATCAGCCTTCAATGAGTGCATTTGTGACTTGTTTATATAGTGCAGAGATATGTAGATTCCTGAAAAGAAGTACAAAAATGGTTTTTTTTCTCTCGTATGAATACTGCACATAGTGGAACGTATGTCGATGACTCACAAGGTTATGGTGTGTTGTTTACTGAGTTTATAATATGATGAGCAACAGTTATTCATGAATAGTAAGGTTCCTAAAGCGTTTTGAATGAGATGTATTGGCATTGTAAGACTGCTATGATTAAGGACCAGTAGGTCTGGTACATGTCAGCAGTGCACGATGTGATGCTGTGATTGGATACGTCTGGAAATAAAATGTTGAATTGTGGCATTGTGCAGACCTCCTCTATCTTACATTTGTTACCACCAGGATCAGCCACCTTCTGTTCAGCACTGCCCGTTCATTGTGGATTGAAGCATTTTTTTTTTCACCCTCTTTTACACTTCCTAAAGAGTGGTTGATCGTCCACATGAAAAACTCTGGCCACGTGTATGCTGCTGTCTTCAAGGACTTGCATTAAAAAGCTTCCTTGGAATTACCTCTTTGGGCCACTGAAATAACGTTTTTTTGTCTGCTTATTCTCCCCCTCACTTGTTGTTATTCATTTTATAAAGCTCCAACATATTCTGGGGAGCTTTTTAAGAAATATAAGCAGTACATAATAATTCAGAAATTCAGACAATTGGTCTGAAGCCTCTGGTTTAGAGGCGTCCCTTTGCTTAGTTAAGTATCTAACTTTTTTTTTGGGGGGGGGGGGGGGGGGGTACAGGTTTGCTTTAAAAATGGATTTTAATTAATTAGCCAGAAAATACTGTTTTGACTTCTATTTACTTTTCAGAACATGCGTAGATAATGCTAGTTTATTAACACTTACCGTGCTGGAAAACAGAAAGGGACTTCAGACAATTTCTTAGTTAGGACTAAATCTATATATACCTCCAGTGTTCTCCCCAGAATTTTTTTCCAGCTGGGTGGCATGAAAAAGTAGCCGGGTGGCATGAAAAAGTAGCCGGGTGGGTTGAGATGAAAATGCAGGGCAACTCTGCTTACAGCATAGGAGGAGGTGAGAAGGTGAGCTAATGACAGCCGGGTGGTCACCAAATCTAGCCGGGTGGAGCACCCGGCTAAAAGAGCCAGGGGAGAACACTGACCTCTGTTTATCTCATCCTGTCACGTCAGGTCAAGGTACCCTTTAGGCCCCTGGCACATTGCGTCGCACCGTGGTACTCTTCCCAGCCGCAAGGGCCGTGCAAGTATTTGGAGACGTGCACAGTTCATGCAAAGCAGCGAGCCGGAAGAACCCAAATTGCCGCAATGCTGCTGCAAATTCTGCATCGCCTTACCGCATTATTAAAAGTTAATGGGTGACACAGGCAGTGTGCACGACAGTAGCACAGTGTGCATGTGTGGACTGATGGGAATCCCAGTGACGTACTTTTTCCCCAGCAGGGAGCATGTCACTAGCTGGGGAGACAGGCCTATGCATATGACCCTATCGCCGAACCTTGGCACCAGGTGAAATGAAGCCTCATCTCTGCGGTGCGCACACCGCATTGCAAAAAGTGTAAAACCAACCTAAAGCTATGTATACTTCCAAGATACCTGTCAGCTGAAAAATCTTTCAGTTCAGGTTATGGTTTGCTAATGCTAATATTCCATACATAATTGTACTGAATATTTACAGGCAAGAGGTAGCTCAAGCAGGAGAGCAGCAATTTTCAACTATGCAAACTGCTGATGAGGGAGGAGCCGATGTCAAGCGACCTCTGTACACGTGGCAGGTTATTGGCAGAAAAATAATCATGAAAGGTTGTGTCATGTATTCAGTTTATCATCTTTGCGTAGCTTTACTGCTGGATTTTTTCTTTCCCTTTGAGTTCTGAACTGTTTCAAACAAGCATTTTCTCATCAAGAGAGAGAAAAATGACTCCAAAATAAGTTAACAGTTCATGGATAGTAATTTACATTACATCTCTGGATTTTTCCTTTCTTTGATATAAGTTATAACTTTAAAGGTGGACAGTTCACATAGGCAATTGTACAAAAATAAAGTTAGCGAAAGGATCAGTTAAACCTTTCCTTGGCTGGGTGCATTCTTTCCAAACTGATGATCTGTGCTTATTTAGATAGGTGTTCTTAATCTTATGTTTAATTTTCAGGGATGATGGCTTGGCAGACCTGGTACGGTTTGATTATAAACTGAGTCAACATAAAAAAAGTTCTTTTTACCTTAAAAGATTTGTTTGAAATGATCTTCTGAGTAATTTGTTGGCGTTTCAAGCATGTATAGTCCTAAGCCAGACAAAATGAGACATCAGGCAGACAAACCATTATTTTCTATGGTAAAAATTTGGAACATGGCAGCTCAGAAGGTTCATGCCCACAGACATTGCATGTCCCTGAAAACTTTTAACAGACTGTAAGCACCCAGTGCACATTGGCACAGTAAGGCAGCTGTATTAATTATGGATTAACATGTTTTGTGTTAGATATATGGGATCAGACCCTGCCAAATTCTTAAAATAAAAGTAGCAGTTATTACACCTCCCAAAATTTTCTATCGATATCTGGCTAATTTGATCAAATCTGTTAGAAATCTATGCCACAGACCATTCCAGTACGATCGATTTCTGGCTGAAATTGATTGATTTGGTCAATCATAGCGGTAGGAAGATTTCATTAGAATGGTGGTGGGTTAGGAGTGTTTCGCTACCGGCTTTTGATTTAGGACCAACCAACGCAGTGGAGAGCTACTCTCACTTGTCCACCGTTGCTTTCTTTCACGTGTGTATTCTCTCCCTCTCTATAGGCTTCTTCCTGTCTCTTCTCTCCGGGGCAGCTGTGTATCACATATCAAACACTAGAAGCCAGATACTAGAGGCCTCTAGTGGTCCGGTAAGGTATGTGTAATGGTACTCCTAGTGTTTGGCCTCTAGTGTTAAGTCAGGTGATACCCAGCTCCATGAGAGTGAAGAGACAGGGAGAAGTGCCAGCGGTAAACAGAAGACACGAGAAAGCCACGGCGAACGGGTTGGTGAACCCCCGCTGCCCCCACAGGCTGCATGGGTCAGGGTGGAGGAGAAAGAGGGTGGGTGCTAGGACTGGAAGACCAGGGGAGTCAGCAGGCAGTGCGCACACATTTTCTATTAATGCTTAAATCTATTGAAAACCATTGTATAGTGTGTGGAGAGATCCTTCTCTGATCAGATAATGATCTGTGAAGGATCTATCTGATGACCGCATCGTCCAGTATATGGCCAGCTTAATATTCCTGTGGCTCCCACCACCACCACAAAAGAAGTGAAGTCTCATTTTGTTGACCATATATAAGAGTGGTAGACATAAAGGCCCATACACACGTCGGATTTCCACGAACGACGGGTCGTTTGAACGGGCCGTTGTTCGTCCGCTAAATCGGGCGTGTGTACAGACTGTCGTTCGCTTGATAAGAGTGAGTTTGAGCGATCCGCCGGGCGGATCGCTCAAACTCACTCTTATCAAGCGAACGACAGTCTGTACACATGCCCGATTTAGCGGGCGAACGACGGGACGTTCAAACGACCCGTCCGCGGAAATCCGACGTGTGTATGGGCCTTAAAAGTCTCTGATTTTTGCTTATATACCCCGGTATTTTGTTCCATGCCACACATGAAACAACACCACGATTCACGCTTATTTTAATTGCATCATATATCTTTTGACCCTGCATTTGCTGGGTATTCTATGGGAGTGCTTAGTACTAAATGATTTGGCTAGTCTCTAAACACTGCAAGTAGTTGCTAGCAGTAAATTTCCACACAAAACAGTAATCAGCAGTCGCTCCTGAAATGCTGGCAGCATTCCATCACTAGGCAACTACAAGTAGCAACAGCAGTAGTAGAAATTTGACATCTATTGATTCTAGTAACTAGTTGTCACTCACCACAACTATGATTCAGACATGACAAGGCCCTAATTGTGGATCCCACTTGGGAGAGCATTCTTATTAGCTGGATTTTATGCAGCACTGTACATTTAAGTGTTTATTACTTAAACTTGAGAAAATCAAGTACATTAACCTGACACAAGAGCAAGAGAGCTGACAAGAGAGCTTACAACCTACAGGGGATACAGAGACATCAATTTATTAAGCGTGCAGTAGTTTGAGATTAGCTTGTTTAGGATGGAAGATTGTTTTTGCAATTTTTTAGGTCTGTTTGAAGTTGCCAAAAGTTAAAGGTAAGTGTAAAAGATAGGAGAAGCTGCTCTAGAGAAATCCTGTAGCCATGTATGGGATGAGGTTATGAGATACAAGGACACTGACAGGTCAGTGCTGGTGCAGGGAAGGATTCTTGGGGTCCGTCTGTGAAGTTAGGGATAAAGAGGATAGGAGTTGTAAAGAGATTTAAAGGCTGGTAATGCTGGCAATACACCATGAGATTTTTTTTGGCAGAGTCCGACATGTCCGATCTGATTTTGATCGTTTTCTGATCGATTTCTCATAGAAGCGAATCTTCTGAAAAATCTTATCATGTATTCCCAGCATTAGTCATTTGAATTTTAGCATCAAGTGGATTGGATACCAATGAAGGGATTACCTGAGAGGTGCATAAGATTAGGATTTGGGTTAGGAGTGGCTGTATGATTGTAGTACTGACAATCGTTTTATGTAGGAGGATGTTAATTAAAGGTAATTTGTAATACTGGATCCAAGTTGATTTAAAACTGTGACTATAAATCCTATAGTGATTTCTGAGGGGGGTGGGGGGGGGGGCCGCAACATCGCTTCATGTACTTGCAAATGTGGAGGGTGGTCAGAACACACCCTAAAAGGAAAAAACACAGAGACAACAGGTGCCCCCTGTCAGGAATATACTGGGGTGCTTATGATGTAAGGATAATATTTTCATTTTCCTGTCTGCTATGTACTTCAGATGCGTATGTATGGGTCATCATCTGGTTTTGGGGAAGCTGTACTTGTCTGTGTGACAGTGTGGAATACAATTACCCTCAGTTCCTCTGAGAGCAGGGAGCTAATTACAAGCCCTATTGTCCCATTATACAAATCAGGACAGAGTCAGGGAACTTCAAAGGCTAACAAAGGACTCTAGAATTTACATCTGACAGGCCTGCTGGGATGGGGAGGAAGCCTCTATTGTCACCTGGAGTGGGGAAAAGACCTTTTTGATGATCTGAAAACTGATACAGGAAAGGTTTTCAATTGGCATATCACAGGAAAGGATATGACGTGCGTTATGTATGGACTAGGCCTCTGGAAATCCAATTATGACTGAGGATGTAATTAAATCTAGCTCCCCCCCCCCCCCTTCCACACAGGCTTACAGCCTCGAGGCGAACATTTCATTATAAAAACCAGGGGACAGCTACCTCAAATCAGTCCTCTCCTGACGGTAGCGGCAGCTGGTCTCCTGGCCCAAGCTAGTGGACTCCTGGTCTAACCAGAATTGTGTCCGTCCACAAAAGTCCAAGGTTCTTCTATCTGGATTCCTGTATTTTTGGTAAGCAAATTGCTTGGTGTGTATCTTTGTAACCTCTTATTTTTGTAACTTTTATCTTGTAACTTTTTTAATTTGTTTTTTGTACATCTTCTGTATATATTATTTTCTGCATTGTTCTATGTTTTTATGGAATATTAAATCGTTATTTAATAAGCTTGACTTCTGCGGTACTAAACTAACACTCATAGCCTAGAGGAGACTGCAGTGTAGCTGAGTATAAGTCCGTGCCTAATTGTATGTTTGAGCAACACTACCATATGAAATTGTAATTGCATTGTGTGTATGGGGCACTTCTGCGCTCGACAGCCGAGTGGGAAGTCTAACAGTATCGTTCGGAATGACTGCTAGTGGGTTTGCTGCACGACAGTGTAACTTGCATTACAAATCATTGTCTGATTGTGCTGTGTTACTGTACAACTGTACTGTGTGTGTGGGTGCGTGGCATTCTCGTATTCGGCCTAAGCGCAAAGCTGACCCAAATACGAAAACGCAGATTGCGTGTTTAGCCCTCGACAGCGGAGGGGACGTGTCTAGCAACGCTAGTGGTGGCAGTGGGAAGTGTTTGAGGGGTTCCAGCCTTGTTTGTAGCTTAAATAAGGCTGTTCCCCGCTTAATCTGATCAAACCCGCAGTCGGAACCCGTATACGCAGGCGTGCCGCGGGCCGGTTCCTGACCCCCCCCCCCCCTGTTTTTAACTCCATTTTTTCATAACTTGGGAGCATCTTTTGCTCATCGTTTGTATAGACTTGGGCACACCAAAACAGTTGCTTTGCGTGTTAATACTTTGGGGACTGGTGCTTGACTGCTTCACCTGCATTGAGGATTTACATTTTCTTTGGGATTTACTGGAAAAACTTTTCCAATCCATGGAGGCCTCATGTCGCAGTGTAAAGCATTAGTTCCTTGAAATGTTGACCTATGAGGTCTGGTGGAGGCCATTATTTGATGGCTGGAGCTATTTTGGTGGTACGGTGGACTAGAGATGGTTACTGAGATGCTAATAATTCTGGCTTGCATGCATATTTCATTCAAATTGTGTGCAGCTTTGAACTGGGACAATTGGATACACTTAATGCTGAACTTAATTGTGCCATTTCCAAGCCAAATACAGTGTAAACTTAATTTACATGCACACCAGGATTATAAGTATTTTACGGATAATCTGTACAAGGGAGCTACATAATATTAGGCGGTCTTCATGTTTTGGCTGATCATTGTATGGGTTAGTTTTGGTGAAGACATGGCCACATGGACACATGTCCTGTGGAAAGGTCTAGACATTATTTCCGAGGTTGGCATACCGTCAGTGGTTAGAGCGCTCTACGATTGAAATCATAGTTGGCAATGCAGTGTGACATCATGCACAGGGTGACAATGGAAGAAGGATTTCACCATTGTCACCACATCTGATAAACAGGAGTTGGCAGGACACAAGGCAAATTGCAGTGGGGATAGTATTTTACTTGTGTTTTTTATAAAGCAATTTTTAAGTTGTTTGCCCGAAGTACTTCAGTCCTCCAGCTTTACCATCTATAATTCTTGGGGATAAGCAGTGTCATCTTCTACCCATTAGTATTTTCCAGGGAATGGTCTAACATTTCTTTCCCTGAAATATGAGCCAGTGGAGACCTAAAAGACTAGTCCTTTTTATTCCCTGCTGAGCACTCCGCTATGCTTCTGGCTAGAGCTGTGTATATTTTTGTTGTACAGCTCTGAACACAAACACAATCAGCGCTCTAATAACGTGTGATATTATAGTAGTCTATCAGACCCTGGGCGGTAACGACGGGCGTAACCTGCAGAAGGAATCCAAGGGAATTAGTGCAATAGAAAGTGTTGAAATGCTTCTCGGGAGACTCAAAGTACAGTCTGTTTCAGAAACCCCTGTATTCTTGAGCTGGAATGTGTATATAATATCTATTTATATGTATATTTGTACAGACTCAGAGAATGGTACCATGTCAGCTGTTTAAATGAAGAGATAAACATTCTGCTGTGCTTGTCTTCTCTTTTTTCATTATAATTGAACACATTCACTAGTGCACATGCTTACATGATGTTTTCGTGTTCTGCAGTGTGACTTGCAAGACTGATCTGGAAGCTACCTTGTTTTTTTCTCTTCCATTCATAAAAAATGGTGTTTACTGAATTGCCATGGAATTTTACCTGAGTCATTTTCAGCGTGTTTGAAATTACAATGACATTTTGTTTACACGTTTGATGGCATCTCTAACTGTTTACACTCAGAGTATAACGTTTTTTTTAAAAGCTTATGCATTCCTTTCTGCTCCATCCTGCCAGTAGGTACGTGATTTGTTTGATGCTCAGATTAATTCGTTGTCCGATTCAAACCATATAAAGTAAAGAGCTGTGGAGTCGGTACAAATATCAACCGACTCCTCTAATTTGCATATTAAAATCTTGTTTGAAAGTATGTAACATAAAAGTAATTTCATCACAGCTAAAGCTTAGGAATTTTAAAACTTTATTAAGGTGGCATCGGCTTTTGGGACCAAAAGGCTCCTGGCCAGGAGGCTGACATTCTACCCTGTCAGCCATCCTGGCCTGTGATTGCCAATGTGAATGTCTCAGCATGTCTTTTGTATATTAAGATTCACCAGAGCCCCATATCAGTTGGGTTTCAGCGTGTAGCCTTGCCACCTTGCAGAAAAAGGCTTCTGCCTTTTCTGCATCTGATACAGAAAAAAGGCCAGGGCCAGCTACTGCAAGGGACAGATCTACCACTGTGTCCCAGAACCAAGCTGTTACAGGGTTCCAGTGAATCTTATTAAACAGACAATGTGTTGGGACATTCTAACTTTTAAAGCACTAGGATCAGCCATACTATGCCAGGGAAAAATAAATATATAGATATAGATATAGAGAGATAGAGAGATAAATACTTGATCTACTTACATAACACATGTATTATACTGTCCACGTTTTGATTTCAGTATATGGTAGTAAGTAAATGGCGAGAATTCTGTTCCTGGTGGGGGCCATGTCTTTTGCCCACAGTTAAGACTAACTCGTGATGTCATTTCTGCCCTTTCCTTTTTTTCTTGTCTCCTCCAATTGCTGAGTCGCCTCAGCCTTGCTTGTAAACACAAGTGAGTAGGGAATTAGGTTTCAGATAAGCAGCTGGCAAGGAAATAAAGGGAAGAGGAGGAATAGATTATAGATAAGAACCCCCAGCATGCAATTCTTTGGCAACGACTACTAAAGGGCCAGTGCTCCTTAAGTATGTGATAACTCCAAATCATAACAGCAGAAAAAGTTTTTAATGCAGGATTAGCACCTTTATCACTTAATACACTCAGACCAGTTGCTGTTGAAATTTGATTTTTATGGTGACGATACCGCTTTAAGCAGTAGTGTACTTCTGTGTTTTTTTTTTTCTTAGGTACACCAGAGATGTATTTTAACATAAAGGGAAGGTCCTGGGAGACTAAAAATAAAAAATTCACTTACCAGGGGCTTCTGACAGCCCCTGGCAAGCCGTCCTGTGCCCTCGCCACAGCTCTGGTGGCTCCCGGGCCCCTACGGTGCAAATGCCGACCTCGCTAGGTCGTCATCTTCCTGCACTCCAGCGTGTGACTCATGGAGTCACACTGACGTCATACAGGCTGTACTGCGCAGGTGCAGAACTACTGCACCTGCGCAGTACAGTCCGGATTATTTCAGTGCGACTCTGAGAGCCGCTCCCGCAGGCGCAGTGAGCATCTTGTGCCGGAGGTGACCCCAGGCCACCGGTGGGGAGCTGTGGCGAAGGCACAGGACGGCTGCAAGGGGCTGGAGAAATCACCGGGTAAGTAGAATTTTTTTTTTCCGGGATCTTGGTTGTGTCCTTTAACTTAGGATATTGCTGTAGAGTAAGCTGTGAAATAGAAATCAAAACTAGTCTTTGGTAAGAGTACTTGTAGAGGGTGCAGATAAAAACAAAAAACATCTATCCGACCCTAGGCATTCTAACTGTGGGCATATCTAAAGGTGACTATACATCAGGTGACTTGGCGGCTGATCTACCATCCAATTCGATTACTATAATTGGATCAGATGAAAATCTGTGCCACCAAGAGCAAACCCGATTGGTGATGCAACCAATTTCAAACTGAAATTAGTTGCATGTGTTGATAGGACATGCTGCAAGATGTAGGGCCAACATGCTTGATCGGGTGCGCGGTAGTAACTGCCTGCAATATCATGACGAGTGACGGGAGCCCTGGCGCTGTACCACCTAGTGTAATGCTATGAATGTTTGCATGTCTGCACTATGCATGTTACAGGGCCAGCGTTAGGACACCTACGTTTACCCGGGTACTTCTGCACAGTTTAGGTGACTAAGCATAAGAATGCATTCTTCTATGAACTAAGACCACGGCTTTTAACTTAGCTGTAGGGATAACAGTGGTGCCTGGATGAGTGGATGAGTGAATCTGTGAATGCATTTGTTTGAACATTTGCATGTGAGTGTGCGAAGGGTTACTATATGGGTGTCACCAGCTTTGTATCTGGTCTCACAGCTACAGTCAGAAAAAAGAGTTTGCTCTTTCTATTCAGTGGTTTGATATATTAGTGCACTCTACAAAAATTATCTGGCCATTAGCTGGACTGCCCTAAAAATTAAGTAAAGATGCACAACAAAATATAACATTTTATACCATCAAAATGCAGAAGCCGTTTGTAAAAAAAAACAAACATTAAGGTCAGGTGCTACAAATGAAATGTACTCAATCAGCAAGTGTGGCTATTGGACTATTTTATACTACACATGATTTGCTGCATTTTGTGATCTGTTTCCATTAGTTTGCCAATTGCAAAACACAAGGATGTATAAAATAACAATTGCTGCGAAAACCCTCTTACACTAGTGTGATCCAATCATGCCGGATCGCAACAGTCAGTCTTGCTGCATTTTTTGGGAGAAGCAATTGCTGCTGTCCATGAATCTCGGAAAGGTTATAAGGCCATCACCAAACACTTTGAAGTGCGTCATTCTACAGTGAGAAAGATTATTTGAGTTGACAGTATTCAAGACAGTTGCCAGTCTTTCCAGAAGCGGATGTCCCAGCAAATTTACACCAAGGTCAAATCTTGCAATGTTTTTAGAAATTGTGAAAAACCCAAAAGCTACTTCTCATTTTATAGACCTTAGTTATGGTGCCCATACACATTTAAATTGCCCCCCAATGTGGCAAACATGTCAATCCCTCTCTGAACTGAAACTGATCAGAGAGTGATTGAATCCACCCATAGGCCCAGTGCACACCGAGCGGTTTTTGGAGCGATCCGCCGGCCGCATCCGCCTGGAAAAATGCTTGGCTAATGTATTGCAATGGGATGGTGCACACCGGCGGTTTGAGGTTTTTGCCAAGCCGCAAACGCGCCTCCTGCTGCGCGTTTGCGGTTTGCTAAAAAACCTCAAACCGCCGGTGTGCACCACACATTGAAATACAATAGCCAAGCGTTTTCACTGGCTGATGCGGCTGGTGGATCGCATACAAAATCCGCTTGGTGTGCACCCGGCCAAATATCTGCTCTCTGCTCCCAAAACCGCTAGCGTTTTGACGATCTGCTAGCGGTTTTGGTGTGCACTGGGCCATACACTGCACGCAGATTTTCAGTACGTTTCACCATAAAGGTATTGAAAATCTATTTCACTACAGCATTGCACTGTTAAAACAGTGAAACACTGTGGGCTGTAGATCTGCTGCCACTCCCCCTCCATGTCCAATTGACCAAACTTTTTCATCTGATCATAATTTAGAGTGATCAAATCTATTGGAAAAAAAATTAATGCATGCGTTGCCTGCTTTAAAGAGACACTGAAGCGAGACTAAATCTCGCTTCAGGTCTTATAGCAGGGGCACGTGTGCCCCTGCTAAAACGCCGCTATCCCGCGGCTTAACGGGGGTCCCTTCACCCCCAACCCACCCCCCGCAAACCTGGGTCGGAAAAAGGTCGCTGGAGCTGATCTTCCTGGAGGCAGGGCTAACGGCTGCAGCCCTGCCTCCAGTCGCGTCTATCAGACGCGCATCGCCGCCTCTCCCCCGCCCCTCTCAGTGAAGGAAGACTGAGAGTTGCGGGGGAGAGGCGGAGGTACGCGTCTGACAGACGCGCATGGGGCAGGGCTGCGGCGGTTAGCCCTGCCCCAACCAGGAAGCGCTCCCCCGCTGCTCGGAGGGGGTTTGGGGGGACAGGGACCCCCGTTAAGCCGCGCTATAGCGGCGTTTTAGCAGGGGCACGCATGCCCCTGCTAGCTATGAGGTCTGAAGCGAGATCTATTCTCGCTTCAGACTCTCTTTAAGATGTTAAATGTTTAAGTTGAATCAACCATGAACTCCTCTGTATAACAATGTATTCTAGAGACAAATGTGAGGACATCCGTGTAATGGCTACATTTTGGCTGGAGCTCAATCAACATGACCATGATCCCCAGCGCACTAGCAAATTTACAACACAGTGACTGAAAACGAAAAGGTGTCACAATGGCCTTACTCAGTCCAGATCTCAACCTTATAAAAATGGTATGGTGGGACACAAGCATAGCTGTGAATAAACAAATGCTTACAAACCTTGGTGAACTGAAGCAATGTTGTAGAGAAAAGTTTGCAAAAAATCCCTCCTTAGTGAAGTGAGAGACTGATAGACATACAGAAATATACACACGGCTTCTCTATTTTGGCCTACTTTTTGTAAACGAAGTAACTACAAAGTGTAACTTGGTGTGTGTTTTACACCTAAGCTTAGAGCTTAATCAATTTAAAGCCTACTGAGGACCAGATGACTTTTAGTTTTTTTAAACTTGTCCTGGTATACATAACCTTACAACTGAAAAAAAGGGCGTGCTCTTGACTGTATTTGATTAGTTTTAACTGTCAGTCACTGTCTGAGTAGCTGAAATTACATATGTGCGCTTTCCCATCACTAGTGATGCCCAGTAGTCTTTCTGCTTGCTGGGAAGAATGGAATCCGGAAGCAGTCAGAGCTAAGATGTTGTAAGGAAAAGAGAGAGCCTTACTGCCCAGAATGTTGAAACTCTTTCAGTGGTTTTAGAGAGCCATACTTCTCCTTTCTTACCAGAATCTGTATCTAGGTCACAATGGGTTCTTTTTGAAGTAAAATTGTGGCATCTGTAAGCATATGCAATGTGGTGTTAATATGTGGGCTTAATGCGATATTTGGTGTAATGACAGGTTTACATTAATTCATTTATCACTTCCAAAGATTACTGACAGAGTTTTATTTAATTTTTTTTCTGGCAAGGTTTGTAAAAATATACTATATTAAAATACATAGGGATTTGGAAGAGGTCCAAATAGAACACCTATAGTGTTACTGCTTCTTTTAGATTGTGGTTAGGAAAAGTAAAGCCTCACTTGAGTGGAATAAAAGCTTCCCCTAAATGCTCTGTTGCACTGTGTTCTCAAGTTTCATGAGTCCATCTGAAAAAGATACTGAATAAATGTTTTTTAGTCAAAGTCTAGGAAAACAAATGTAATTTTAGTTTTTGGTAGCATGAAGAGATGTTAAAACTTTTTGTTTCTTTTTAACTGCTGTTTGTGCACCCATCTGAGAGACAGAGACTTTTATATTACCGATATTAGAGATACTGTTATATTACACAAAGAAAAGTAAGAAGCGACAGAATGAAATAAGCGCAAAAGAGAAAAATCTGTTGGTGAAAAAGCTGGCATATACACTCACTGAGCACTTTGTTAGGAATAGTTTCACCGGCAGTAATCTTCCATCACATAATTCCCAGCATGACTTGTGACCTGAAGCCAGTCAGCTGGGCAGTGGTGTTCATGAACCTGCTTGTCCTAACTGTCCAGTTGACTGCAGGTCAGAGGTGATGCTGGGTATTTTGGGGTGGAAGTTTGCTGCTAGATGTGTTTTGGCAAATTCCATCCCTAATCTATGAGCAGTGCCAGTCCTAGATGGAGCCCTCTTTTGCTTAAAAAATGGCCTCAGCTCCACAAGATGTTGGAAGCATTCTTTTGAGATTCTGATGACTCATGTTGACATGAATGTTGACATGAGTGCATTTGCAAGTTTGATTTGCTAGCTACACATGCTAGAAATCTATTTTACCATGCATCAAACTACTACTGTCCTGGACTGTTGACAAATAATGAATTTGGACATGGATTCAAACGGTTTGTTGCAAATTGTGGTCCTAACAATTGTGTGCCCAAGAAAAAAAAAATCAGGATTTATCAGATTAGAGTTGCTGTACATTTTTCCAGTCCTTGTAAGTCTTTGCTTTACCAGAACTCTTTCTGTTGATGGCTGAAAAAAGTGAAATGTAGGGTCTGCTGCATGAAGCAACCTGCGTGCAACCCCAGTAACACACTCTACCCCCTGCTGTTGGTACCGGTATAATTGCTGTGCTCAGCCAGCACACAGCTGTTTCACCGCTGCTTCGGGCATCAGGCCCTTAATGTGCTATGCATTTGGAGATACTTTTCTGTTCTTGACAAACTCAAACTACACTGACCATTTTCCCTCTCAGCTTTCTCATCAACAAGACATTTCTGTTCAGAGAACTGACTCTCTCTGTGTATTTTTAAGATCATCCTCCATAAACTTTATACGTTTTTGTTTGTTCAAGAATTCCAAATCTTCAACCATTATTGTAACTTGTATGACACCAACATACATGTCACAGTCAAAGTGACCTTGAGGTGAAATGGAGCCCGCCATATTTATTTAGTTTTTGCCTGGCGTGACAATTGCCTGATCCTTGGCACTTATTAACAGTTGACTATAGTAACGGCATCTTGCTAGCTCCCCTCATGGAGACACATCTGAATGTGGCTGCTCAGATGCAACAAGCCACGCCTTTTTTTTTTGCGGTTGAGTAACACCACCACATGTTAACTGGCTGCCAATTCGCTGCATGGAATAGTAGCCTAAAGGCACTCGTTGCCAGCAGCTAGGAGGCTGAACTGCCAGACGAGCATGTAGTGTTGTCTGTGGAAAAAGGGCCATACTTATCTGCATAGTTTTATGCATTGCAACGTTGCCACCTGATTGGCTGAAAAGCAACTGCATCACTAAGCAAGTGTATCTGTGCACGGTGTGCTTGTGTCGTTACAAATAATTTAGGAAATGTACTTAAGGGTGCTGGATGTCTCAGTATTTTCAGTGCTCACCCCCAGGAGATTGGCTCAGCAGTTCAAGAGGTTGCAGAACAGACCCTGCAGCTTATAAGACAATACAAAATGCTTCTGTGGTGAACATCATGCTGAGTTTGCAGTAGGTCCACCATCCATGCTAAATACAAGTGTTGGCACGATTGTGTGGCGTTATGGACCATTTATTTCTTGTATGAAATAGTTTTCTTGTTCATGGTTTTTAGAACAGCTTGTTCATTATTAATATTCAAAAACAGTAAACCATCTGTGACATCCACTTGTATCCATGAGAGAAACTACCACTTTTCCACTCCAGTTTGCTATTCCGATAACTGTGCAAGACAAGGATTTTCTTTGACATCTAATTGTTTTAGTATATGAACAGGACCAGCAAATCAGTCTGAAGATGACCACACGGCATACAATAAAAGGGTCCAGTTTTACCGCAATTCTATAAAAATGAATGGTTGTACAGGGAAAAAAAGTCTTTTATTTGTTCAAGCAAACTGAATTTCATGTTTTTTTGTTATTTTCTTTTTATCAAAGATGATCAGGAGTGGTGGATTTTTTAATCCGTTTTTATGGAAATTTAATGGTGTAGGATGGATTTTTTTAATTCTAGACCCAAGCATTTTTTTCAGAGTTTCCAGTCAGTGTGTTTTCATGGATGAGGGAAAAGTGTGTGTGTGTGTGTGTGTGTGTGTGTGTGTGTGTGTGTGTGTGTGTGTGTGTGTGTGTGTGTGTGTGTGTGTGTGTGTGTGTGTGTGTGTGTGTGTGTGTGTGTGTGTGTGTGTGTGTGTGTGTGTGTGTGTGTGTGTGGTGTAAGTGTGTGTGTGTAAGTGTGTGTGGTGTAAGTGTGTGTGGTGTAAGTGTGTGTGTGTGTGGTGTAAGTGTGTGTGTGTGTAATTTTTGAATTGAACGTGTGTGTGTAGTTTTTGAATTGAACGTGTGTGTGTGTAATTTTTGAATTGAACGTGTGTGTGTGTAATTTTTGAATTGAACGTGTGTGTGTGTAATTTTTGAATTGAACGTGTGTGTTTGTGGTGTAAGTGTGTGTGTAATTTTTGAATTGAACGTGTGTGTGTGTGTGTAATTTTTGAATTGAACGTGTGTGTGTGTGTGTGTGTAATTTTTGAATTGAACGTGTGTGTGTGTGTGTGTGTAATTTTTGAATTGAACGTGTGTGTGTGTGTAATTTTTGAATTGAACGTGTGTGTGTGTGTAATTTTTGAATTAAACGTGTGTGTGTGTGTGTGTTTGTGTGTAATTTTTGAATTGAACAGAAATTCTAAAAATTGTATGGTGTGTGGTCAACTTTACAAGTCTGCCAGCTGATCAAACTGGTCATTTGTTTCTGCATGAGCTTTACTACACACACAAAAAAGTAGTGGAAAACACTCACCCCTATTTGTCTCAATCAAGAGCAATCCAATGCCAAACCACCAGCTTTTAAATGTGCACAAGGTGCTTAAAGGCTGCAAAGTTTGTTTCTGTATACGTTAACCCACAATCTTTTAAAGGGACTCCTTTAGCTGTATCTCTAACAAGACACTAAATACAAGGACAAGAGCGTTCTATGGTGATGTACCCTTTAATAAGAGCCTGCACTCATAATTTACACTTGCATTAAAATTCTCTCAAACAAGAAAGTACCGTAAATGTCATAATCTCACACACCAGGATCTCCCTCCATACTCCGACAAGCCATGGCCAGCAGATTCTGATTTTCTAGACACTCAAGTCAGGGACACTCTTTTTATTACCAGGGTACTTTACCAAAGAGCACTTTAGTCTTTGAATTTAGGAATCAGATACCAGCTGCCTATGTGTGTGCTTTGTACATGCATATAAGGACTGTTGCTTGCTGTTAGGCTAGCAGCAAGACTGTTACAATGGAGCAGGGAGGAGGGACTGTGCATGATGGAATGACATCTGATGGGCGTAATATGAGTAAGAGAACAATGTGATTGGGGGTCAGTCCGACGTTGCTAAAGATCTGGCTTGTGAAATCTTTATGCAAATTCTGTGGGGTTAGTGAGGGGGTGGTATCCTGTCCACATGCTAGATTCTTGACAGTGTTTATCGGCTGAAATTAATCCAGCATGTGTTTGTAACTTCAAGTGTGATCTCACTATCCGTATGCTTACTTCAGGTGTGTGACTCAGACATAACTGAAGCCAACACAAACATTAGAACAGCCAGGACTTTTGCATTGTTTGAAATGGAATGTCTATGGCAGTCTCCATACACACTTCCATTGTCCAGGATAAACAGTAAAGGGACCCATACACTCAGCCAATTTTTGGCCAATCGATCTATCAAAATCGATCGATTGGTCGATTGCAATTTTCGATCGATTTCAATCGATCTGGCAGGCTGTAAAATCTAGGTGGATCTGTTGAGATTGCTTATGATTTTGCATTGGCCCTAATGGAAATCTAATGGCAAAAAAATGACATCAGATCGATTTTCAATAGATTTCAAACTGAAATCTATTGTAAATGTGTTCCTAGTAAAAAATGTTCCTAAACACATCAGATAGATCAGAAATCTATCTGATCTATCTGCTGCTAATCTAACGAATGTATGGCCACCTTAACTTGAGCCTACTGCCTCCCCACCATGACATGTTGACTACCAACCCTTTTTAATGTGCTTATATACCACTGTCTGTATTTTTTTTATGTACACCTTTTATTTATTCTGTATAGCGCCCCGTAAGATCATCATCATGGCACTATATAAATTAATAATACCGGTAATCATTTCGTGTTCGTAAGTCTTGGCATAAGAAACATATCTTTTTATGTAATGTACATCACACTCAGAAAGTAATGACAGGTCACATGCTGGCATTAAAAATCTGCAGTTCATCTTATGATCGTCGCCACTAGTTGCTCTGCTTACATTCTTTTGCAACACTGCTGTTAAACCAGCTGGATATTTCATTTAAAAAAATAAACAACCCCCATACAAGAAGCCTTTGTGGGGGTCTGTTGTCATTTATTTTGTCACACTGCATGGAGAACCTTGGCTAGTTTTCCCTGCCTGGGTCATCTCTATTGTCAAGCATATAAATAACTGTGGAAGTCCTTTTTTTTTTTTTTTTTTTTTAATTGTCATCAATGCCTTTTTAGTTTGTTGTACATATTTCATAAGTCAAATTATGTTTTCAAATAAAAACATAAATGTGTAAAAAATCTGTTTACCAACTGCACTTTGGGTGTTAGGTGTACGAGAGCTCAGTTCCAGGAATAATTTTTGTTTGTTTTAGATATTTTGGAAAAAAAAAGTTGGAACGTAGTCACTGTTTTTATTGCTGTTGCATGTTTCCATGTCTTAGTATTTCCTTTCTGTCCTGACAGGGAGTGTGGAAATCTCTAAGGCATCTAAAAATCCGACCTTTTTTGTGAAGTGAGGAGAAGTTAGAATCCTCAATAAGTTTGTATTCCTGTCCCTTATACTACCAGATTTTATATTAAAGCCAGGAAACACCATGGAGGTTCCAAGGCCAGGAATCCCTGCTATGTATACACAAACAGCAATAACAACTATTAAAAATTGTGTAGCCTCTTTCCACATCATCAAAAAAACAAAACAAAAAGAATATTCCTAGAACTGGGGTTTGTTAAATAGCCTTGGAACTGTTTTGGACAGTAAGGGCCCATTCATGATTAAAAGCGCAAAATGGTAGCGCTTAGCTTTGAGCAGGTGATTTTACAACGATTAGCACTGTAAAATCACTGTATACTTCTGTGATTCAGAGCTTGTTTAAGCACTGTACCGCGATTGCTCGAGAATCGCTGCAAAATGCTGCAGGCAACATGTTTCACGATTGCCGTTAATCACGGAACGCCCACGATCGATGGCAGTTGCGGCAGTGAGATCACTGCCATATAGTAATAATTGCAATGGAGCTTTAAAAAGCACTAGCGCTTCGGCGATTAGCCAAGTGAGAAGGGGCCCTAAGAGCTGTTTCACATGAAAGCATTGCATTTGTGCTGGCAAAAAATGCAAATGCATTTTCTTTTTTAATGCTTATATAAGCGTGTGTGTTTTTAAAGTTTTCTTATTCTGAACAGGAAATAAAACATGTGTATGAATAGTGCCATTGCATGATGTGCTGTTGTAAAAGCCCATAGTTCTTACAAATCCTTTATAACACAAAAATATGGTGCGAAAGAACCCCATTTCCCTGTGTGCCTTATAGTACAGCTACAGCTTGAGATTCTTGGGCTAAATAGATGAGCAACAAACTGTTTTCATACAGATATTACCTGCCTTGAATTCCGTGCAACAGACAAATCTCTTATTGTACTCTTTAGGCACTTTTAAGTTTGTTCACTTTTCAAAACTCATTCTGATCCTAAAGTATCATCCTTCCACAGAACGCCTGAGCAGTGTCCAAGTGTTGTGTCCTTACTGTCGGAGAGCTACAACCCTCACGTGCGATATGGAGCTGCTATGGCCCTGGGTATTTGCTGCTCTGGAACTGGGAACAAGGTAAATACCAATCCCTCATAATCGTTCACCCAGAGGTGACATTTGCAGTATACACATTAATGAAAGAGACTTACACTTATACATTTTCCCTTTCAATGCAGGAGGCCATCAACCTTTTGGAACCAATGACAAATGACCCAGTGAATTATGTGCGTCAGGGTGCACTGATCTCTTCTGCTTTAATCATGATTCAGCAGACTGAAGTTACCTGTCCTAAGGTCAGTAAACCTAAAAAGATTACTTGTCTCACCCAAATTCTTTTTAAAGCCCTATTCTATTGAGAGCTGGGTAGCTTTTTTTCTGTGTGTATTTAGCTTCTTGTGTAAACACCATCCACCAGTTCAATCAAAGAATAAAGGCCCGTACACACGCCGGACTGGAGGCAACGACGGGTCCGTCGTCACCTCCCGCTGGGTGGGCGTTCCAACGACAGTCCGGCGTGTGTACGCGCTGTCGGCAGACTGATACGGCTGTTTCTGAGCAATCCGCCGGGCGGATTGCTCAGAAACAGCCGTATCAGTCCACCGACAGCTCGTACACACACCGGACTGTCGTTGGAACGCCCACCCAGCGGGAGGTGACGACGGACCCGTCGTTGCCTCCAGTCCGGCGTGTGTACGGCCCTTTAGTCTGTCCTGAATCAAGGATACTCTCTTTAAAGTTCTCTTATGCTTTGTTTTAAAAATTATGCCATGTGTCAGTGCTTCACGAGCTGTTTTATGTTAGTTTACATAAAAAGTATCTTGTTTGTTTGCAGCCTGCCATGCATGTCCTAAAGATACTATAAGCTGAAATAGCAGTTCTGTACAAGCATAAAATCAGAACACTTGTGTGCAGTGTCTAAAGTACTCACCCAAGAAATTCCTGAGTTTGTGCATTAGTAATGAGCTGCACAGAGCAGAATGCAAATTTATACGATGACCATTGCAGATTGCAAACTGGAGCCCATCTCCGCCCCCCCCCCCCCCCCACACACACACACACACACACATCTCCTGCAGTCAGTGCCCCCTTCTCCACATGCACTAACTGCAGCTTGCAAGGGAATCAAATTCGGCAGCATGAGGTGAAGATTTATGGGTGCTGTGACTGGCCAGCAATAAGAGTCTGAGCTCCCTGCATAGTGACAGGCACCCCCACTATACTATAGAAAAAGGTGACTAGGGCCAGCACAATGTGAATATTTACTTTAGTAAAGATTATACTTTGTCTATATTCTTCCTTTGCCATATCAATGGTGAAAGCAGTTGAAGTAGATATATGAAGGTTTTGTTTTTATTCACAGAAGAAGATGGACATTTTTTGTTGTTGAAAATTGTATGATTTGGTAATACTGTCAAGCCCTATTGATGTATGTAAAATATAATTTTTGGCTTCAGGTCTTCAGACCCATGTCCATATTTTTGATGTTGGAATGGATGACGTCAGTAGGTTTACGTAGTGCTCAGATTTTCGCATTCATTGAGCTTTATTGCTAGTTCAGGAGACTGTAGCAACTTGCGCATATCATTGTAATAATGTCATGCCCTGTCTGAGTAGCTCAAAGAATTTGACAAAGTTCGATGAGCCATAACAGTAAAGCACACGGACCTCAACTTGCAGATCTTCACAACGTGGCCTTGACGTTGCTTATGTAGTTAAGACTTTTTTTCTTCTGCATAAATATTACATCAGCTTTCCATGCAGCTTCCTGCTGGTATTCTAATGCATATTTAGGCTGAATAGCTCTTTTCCTTACTTTCGATGTTCTGTCTTGGACGCAGATTGTCTCCACACCTTGGTATGCATCTCTCTCCAGCATGCTCTGTCTGGGAGAATCCACGCTGAAATTAAATAAACAGTCTATAAAGGAGATAATAAATTCTGTGTTTCCAAAGTTGGATTCAAGCATTGAACAGAATCCTTATAGTGAGTCAAATCTTGGCAGTCTGTCTATGGAAGATCCCTCAGCAAATGAACAAATGGAGAATTTGAGGAAGGCACAACTGGAATGTCAGAAAGACAGCTTGGTTTATGGAACTGTTTACTGTAATCATCACTATATTTACTTTTTGAAGCTATTCTTGCTCATGAGCTCATCATTTATGGCTGTTGAGAGGTTAAGTTTGACGACCATATACCATGCCTTGTCAGTGTGCCATTACAAGCTGTAGGCGTGACGATGCCCATGTCCAGCATCCTGAACATGGCTCTTCAAGCAGGCAGGCGCCAGCAGAGCGTTAGGTCTGTTGTGCATCTGCCTCAATGTATTCCTGCTTCCTGAAGATGTGGTTATAATGCAGAGTAATCTGGGCGCTGTTCTTGTCACTCTCTTTACTGACATGGATAGTGTTCACCTTGATTTTAGACACCATTCTGTATGTGAGGTAACGATATTCATGTTAACTAAAACTATAAAGGAAATGTATAAATATTACAGCCTTATGCTGCGAATACACGGGTCGATCCGGCTGGCAATTAGCCGCCGGATCGACCCCAGCCGCGTCCCTGCTTGTTCGAGCGTGCCCACGGATCGATTACCGCTTGTTGCCGGAGCTTCCTTATCAGCGCTCGATTCCCTGTCATTGTCCGCCGGCGGAGATCGAGCGGCTTGATCGGGCCAGCTGAATATTATCAGCTGGCCAGATCAGCTGGTCGATACACGGTACAGAAACGTACCGTGTATCCCAAACATAACAGTACATCTTCTACACTTAAACTTTCAGATGCAGTAAGAAATGAATGCACTTTATTAAGTTTAAATGTGATAATTGTAGATGTGTGTGTATATTTTTCATGCATGTTTCTGATCCTCTCTCTACCTGATTTACAGGTCAGCCAGTTTCGGCAGTTGTACTCCAAAGTGATTAATGACAAACACGATGATGTCATGGCAAAGTTTGGTGCTATTCTGGCACAGGGGATCCTTGATGCAGGTACTGGGATATGTTGCACTGGACAGATATGTTCTTTCTGTAGTCCTTTCTGTTATACACTGGAATAGAGGCTAAACCTTTTACTGGAAACCATCCAGAACTCAAAGGGTTATTTATATTGGGGGATGTCACTGTATATATTACTTCTTTCTAGAAGCCAGTCGATAATGGCTTTATAATGATATTAGAGGACTGCACCTGGCCCCTTGGCGGTAATGACCCTGCCTGCTGCCCTCTTCACCCTGCTTTGAAGAAAAAGAAGACTGGCCTTCAGCACAGAATTAACCTCTTGTTACCACAAACAGCTGTTGCTTGATTTTGTCAACATACTGATACTTCTACTGTCATTGGTTTTGAAGCATCAATGAGCATAATGTTTTTTCTTTTCTCTTTGTGCAGGAGGACACAATGTTACAATCTCATTGCAATCTCGCACTGGTCACACTCACATGCCATCTGTGGTAGGGGTCCTGGTCTTCACTCAGTTCTGGTTCTGGTTCCCACTTTCACACTTCCTGTCCTTATCTTTTACTCCGACCTGTGTCATCGGCCTAAATAAAGACCTTAAGGTAGGTAGCCCGAATTCACAACAGCAGATTATGCAGTACGTGTGGTGCATGCATGTCACTACTTATTGTAGTACTTGTAGTTTGTTATAGTTAGGAACGGGTTACTGTAAATGTAGCATCAAAAGTCCCCCTAAACTTAAAAGAGAAATGCATAATCCTCTTATAGACCTTATGATGCAGAATCACTCACCACTCATTAGCAACTCATAGTAATGACAGACGGCACCATTAATGAGATTTATTAACTCCTCCAGTCTCTTACTGAAATGTCTTCAGCTTATGTTGTAGAAGAATGGAGCCTAAAGTATTGTAAAAATTAGCTTCGTGGTCCTAGCTCTCATTAGAAAATCATTTGATTCTGAAATAGTAAGAATGCTAATTGTACAGTATACCATCGAATTAGGCAGCTATTGTTAAGTTAACAACACTTTATAATGCGACAGTGTATCCGGAAGGAGGTGTTTATTAAATGCTACGTCATCACTAAGCAGGGATCGTGCCAGGTGTTAGACACATAATAAAATGGTTGAATATGTTTCTGCCTTACCATATTTTCTGGAGACCTAATTAATTGAGTGATAATGCTTTGATCATTACTGGTCACATTGTGTTGCTAAGATGGGCAATTTAAGGACATGGGACTCTAATGCACATGTGCTTCAAATAATCATGTTAACCATTGCAATCAGCTTAGCTGGAAAGCTGTCTTGCTTATACTTTACTGCCTTAAAGGGCATGTGTGTTGTTTTGGAATATTTTTACCTATTATGGTTGACACAAACAGAAGTGTTTGTTTTTTGAAATGTATGAAATATTACATGTTTTTTCCCTGTGAAGCTTAATTTCTCTATAATGTTTATAGATGCCAAAAGTTCAGTATCGGTCAAACTGCAAGCCCTCAACGTTTGCCTACCCCGCCCCTCTTGAGGTACCCAAGGAGAAAGAAAAGGAGAAGGTATGACCACAGAGTAACAAGCCTATACTGCATATCAGGCTTTCTCAACCAGGGTTCCTTGAGTACTCTGCAGGGGTTCCTTGACATTTTTCCCTATCGTGGGGGAAATATAACAGAGCATATTATAATAGGGGGTACTGTAAAAAAGAAGCACTAAATTGGGGGCTAGAATAGTAAGCACATTAATAAAAAGCACTAGAATAAGGAGACAGTACAATGCGTGGCAGTGTAATAGAGGGTAGTGAAACAAACAGCCTCACCAACTTTTAAAGACCATGCCTCCTGCAAAATAAAAAATATTTGCAGGGTTCCTCCAGGGTAAAAAGGTTGAGAAAGGCTGCTGTGCGTACTGGAAGTGACCATCTGTATTATGGAATGAGTTTCAATAACAGTAAGGAAAGTATTTTGCATCATTGATCAGGGCCTAATTTAGGACATTTTAATCACACCTGCACTAAAATACACTTGCAGCGAAGTCTCCATTTTATTTTGACACGTTTATTACCCAGACATACTTGTACGATCTTACTTTGGTGTTTGTCTAGGTTAGCATTTTAAACTCTGCATTTTTTTAGGTAAAGCTGCATTGCACACTTGTGTCATTTGATGCATCGATGGAATGATTACATCCAACTGTGTGCGCACATATCCAGCATCACTGCAGATGGCAGTTAGCATTAGATATGTTAGCTCCCTCCTTTCTGTAGAGTCATTGAAATATTACATTAAAACCAGCAAAGTAGTTGAATTGTAAAGGAATGCAGTAAGCTTTATAGTACCTGTTTCCACTAAATGCACATTGGTGTTGCGATTCTCTGCAATGGATCTGTACCCAATGCATGTCAATGGAGTAATTTCTATTAAATGCGGTTGTGTCATTGTGGAGGCAAACGGTGCGCTGCAGGGGGGAAAATGGGGATTTCTGCAGCACGCATCCGATTCCCTAGCAGTGCAGTGTACACCCGCATTCGGACTTCTGCATTGTCCCCTAAGACAACCACAGGGAGATGCGATGCGGAAAGTTGGATGCAGAAAGCATGTGGCTAGTGGAAACGCATCCTTGTTGTCCTGCTTTGTGGAGACCTATAAACCAGTGAAACTTCTCAGACAGGAGTATTCCAGGTACACCAAGCCATTTAACACCAGGCATTCCATACAAGACACCGTTATGACACAATTTACACATCAGAATGTCTGCTGTTTTTATTCAGCATTTTTGGTTAAACCAGGACTATTAACTGTTCGTAATAAATGGATTAACTGGAACTTTGAGGGACTAATTACCGGTATATTCAAAAGCTGTTGATTAATCATATGGCAGTTGGTTAAAGCGTACCTGAACTTACATGGGACACATATAAAAAACATGGATACTTGCAGTACTATAGAGCTTGCCTGTGTTCATTTTCTATGTTTTTGCATTGCAAGAGTTAATAAACCAATGCTTTTGTCTATGTGACTGAAGCACCAGTTGAATGCAGCCCAAGGTTCTGAAAGGTAAATAGAAGTCAAAACGTTTTCATCTATCTGAACAAAGATTGTTGATAACACTATGTTGAAAAGTTCAAATGGTTGTTAATTTTCTGCCCTGGAAACTTGAGTGAACCAGATTCTACCCCACATTGTTTTGGCTTATTTTTACACTTCTCATTGGAATTGGAGTCCTTAAACTGGAAAAAAAAAGAGAATGCAAAAAAGTTTTACCATTAGTAAAACACATACAATTATTTTTTTCAATTCAGGTTTGATTTAATCATCAGCTCTTGAATACAGTTATTCCACTGTAATGCTATGGTTTAGCCTGTGGTAAGTGTGGAAGTGGTCTGCTAGCCCACCTCCTCCTATGTCCTGTATCTTCTCTTCATCACATGTACTCAGTGACCCAAAGGCACATCCGTGACCTTGCACATGCTGATTACTTGGCACTGGTGCCCGGCAGTGATGTAGAGAAGACACAGGACATTGGAGGAGCCACACCAGTGGACAGGTAAGCTAAGCACCACTTCCACACTCGCCACAGATCCGGGGGGTACTTATTACACATAGGAGGAGGCCGGCCAAGTAATCAAACACTGCTACTGCAGCACACCCGACAAGCCCTTTTGATTGATAACTTTTTAGCATGCCGGATCGGTTTCCAGTGTATACAATGCTACCATTAGATGAAAGAAATGATTGACTTTCTGGTGCCCTTTAACATTGCTTATTTACTCTTTAGGTTTCTACTGCTGTCCTGTCCATCACAGCAAAAGCCAAGAAGAAGGAAAAGGAGAAGGAAAAGAAAGAAGAGGAAAAGATGGAAGTGGTAAATTGTCTTTTTTAACCTCTGTATAATGAGTTGTATTACATGCTGAGTTTCTGATATCTTGTAATGACTATGGCTCTTATACCCGAACTCTATGAATATATGCAAACATACACAATACTTCCTGATATCTGATGAGCTTTTAGAATAATTTATGTAATGCATACTGATACCCAGTAGTCATGTCCTAAAGCAAGGGCTAATTACAAGTAGCAGCAATTTAAATAAGTGAACATCTTAAATACAGTTCTCTTATCATTTCGATCCTGCCTGGCAATTGCATCCCCTCCTTTGTGGTTGCTTTTTAGGCCAATGTGTTGTCTTGGTCTCCCAGCAGTGGCTGTAGGCTTCCCACAGACGTTGCCTTTTAAACACTGGGCCATGTGATTTGAAGGAAAAAAAAAAGCTGATATTTCCTTTGGGCCTTCAGCCACAAGTCCAAGTAACACTATCAGCACTGGAGTATTATACTGTTTATAAGTCTGTGGTCAGAATGCAGACACTTTATTGAGGCCAAGGAATACAATGAGGGAAAACAGTTGCTGACGTTGACTTTTTTAAAAGACAGGAAATGGTGAAAGTTCACTATCCTTTAAAGATGAATTTTTGCAAATCTTAAAAAAATTGGATATATTTTTATGTACAACTAGTAAAATGCATGAATCTGCCTTCAATAATTCTCCAAGTTCAGTGGTTTATCAAACATTACTCAACTGCAAACATGCCCCAATTTACTAAATATACCATTGGAAAATACACATTTATAGTGTCTTTTATTACCAGACCTTTTTGTGTAATTCTATGTTACAGGATGAAACAGAGAAGAAAGAAGAGAAAAAGAAGGAGCCAGAACCAAACTTCCAGCTCCTAGAAAATCCAGCCCGAGTTATGCCAGCTCAACTCAAAGTGCTAACTATGCCAGAAGGCACCCGTTATCAGCCTTTCAAGCCTGTGAGTACCACTCAGGTTTATACAGTGTTAGGTACACGGAGGAACAGTGCCTAAATTACCATACACTAGGACACACACAGTTTCGGCTCATCCATGGCAGCTTGGGTTTCTAGCACGCAGCTGGCTCGGCAGTGGAAGGCCTAAACTAGCACATGGGTGGCCGAGTGGTCCCGAGCTGCTGATTGTTCCCTCGAGTGTAGTAGCAGCAGGATTAGTCTGATTATAATGCCGACTGTAGGGCTAACTAAAAACGGAGGCTAAAAACAAGAAAAGGTGCGAGAAAAGGCAGTGGAAGGCCTAAACTAGCACATGGGTGGCCGAGTGGTCCCGAGCTGCCGATTGTTCCCTCGAGTGTAGTAGCAGCAGGATTAGTCTGATTGTAATGCCAACTATAGGGCTAACTAAAAACGGAGGCTAAAAACAAGAAAAGGTGCAAGAAAACACATATTAGAAAAATCCAGGAGCTCTTTGTGCCATTGCTGCATTTATAGTGACTTGGAAATTGGTAGCAGGTGCCTTTTTGCTTTCTAAGGCCTCTTGCACACTGCAAGCGATTCAGATTCCGCTTTTTAATCAGTTTTTACATCCGATTTAGATTCAGATTTGCAGTGTGCAGGGAGCAAACTGCAAATCTGAATCGGAATCAGAAGTAAAAAACGATTAAAAAGCGGAATCAGAATCTAAATCGCTTGCAGTGTGCAAGAGGCCTAAGACCAGCATAATGCTAAGCAAGTCTGAAGACTGTCTTGTGTGATTCACCAACATCATTTTTGTTTTATTTGTGTCGTACAGACTATGTACAGGCTATTTACACTGTGTACATAAAATTGGGAACAAAACATAAAAAACACTTGCCATTAGAGGAGCCACTAACTAAACTTAAAGTTGAGAAACCTGAAATCCAACTCACAAACAAATCTTGTGCAGCACAAGCTTGATACCTATTAGTTTGTTCTGTCCAGTACATTAAATGCCTCCCAGATTGTGACTGATTTAGGCTGTGCTAGCTCAGCCTTCTATACACACCCGAGTAACTCTCTCTTATGCTAATGCTGAGCATACACGGGTCGATTGATAATTTGCGACAGGTCCGATGACCCGCCGGATCGATTCCCTGCTCGATCCCCGAGCGGGAATCGATCCGGGCGGGGACGTGGCAAGAGTCGATCCGGCGGCTAATCGAGCTGCCGGATCGACTCGTGTATTCCCAGCATAAGAAAATAGCAAATTCTGGGGTGGATTTGCTTACTCACCTCATGGTGAACACAGTATCCCAGAGCGGTTTTTTAAAATGGTTGTGCAGAGGAAAGAAATCTGAGACATCTATAAACACCACTGATCACGTTCCCAGATATATCCCTATCCCTTTTTCGCACATTAAATCCTCATGCTCTGGGGCAATTGAGACTAAAGGTGGCCACATACCATACAATTTTTTAAATATTCAAGAATTGCAATACATTTTTCTGACTGATTGTAACATTTCAAACATCTGACCAATGTACCGCACATGTTCAATTATTCCCCAATCATGAATAAAAAAATTGAAAACTCAGAAAATCAGGTTGGATCTGTAAATCAAGTAATTGACAATCTACCCCACACACCATTAAATCTTCATAAAAATTGATGAGAAAAATCCAACACTTCCAATCTTCTTTTATCGAATAATGGAAAATTCAATCAGACTTCTCGAACGAATGAAGAAAAAAAAAAAAGCTTTCCTTTTTACAAGACAACCGATTGTATTTATGGAATTGGTGTAAAATTGGATATTTTAATTGCATGGTGTGTGCCCACCTTTTAGGCTACAATTCACAAAGCAGTACTGCATTAAACAGTTTATTTTATAGAACATTTAGTGAAATGTCAATTTGTTAAAGAGAATCTGTATTGTTAAAATCGCACAAAAGTAAACATACCAGTGCGTTAGGGGACATCTCCTATTCCCCTCTGTCACAATTTCGCCGCTCCCCGCCGCATTAAAAGTGGTTAAAAACAGCTTTAAAAAGTTTGTTTATAAACAAACAAAATGGCCACCAAAACAGGAAGTAGGTTGATGTACACTACAGTATGTCCACACATAGAAAATACATCCATACACAAGCAGGCTGTATACAGCCTTCCTTTTGAATCTCAAGAGATCATTTGTGTGTTTCTTCCCCCCTGAGGGGGGAGTGCATAGCAGAACCACAACACTGAAGAACTTGGCAGCCTTCCAGACACAGGCTGACAAGTCTGACAAGGGAAAGATACATTGATTTATTACAGAGACTGTGATAGTACAAAGTGCTGCAGTAAGTCAGAACACATTAGAATAGCTTTTGGAACTTGTAGGATGATAAAAAACAGGATGCAATTTTTGTTACGGAGTCTCTTTAAGCATGCAGTGGCATTGGCAGACAGCAGAGAGCCAATAGGAAGAACCTCCTGCTTCTCACCTCATTTGATCCCAAGCACTTACAGGCGGGACTGCAGAACAGCGGAGAAGGAGACATTCAAAAAGGCATTTCTGCATCACTTTAGATGTGCAGCTCTATGTACAGTAGTTATACACAGAAGAGTGGCCTCTAGTGACATGTAGGCACATGTAAAGTGATGCTGGAAGCCTTTTCCTCTCTAGCTGTCACAGGACACATGAAAGGCTGATATAGACCAGTCCGCACAGCTTGCAGCAGAAACCTACTCCACTGGTAAGACTTCTACATATCGAACAGGGCTTGGTAAATTGAAGCAACGGTTTTCAGTAAATTACCAAACTTCTACCGCACCTGTGAAAGTCTTTGTAAATTTGGAAAAATAAGTCGACCTGATTTTTTGTTTTTATTGACAAGCCCTTGGTAAATTGTAGCCTTTAAACTCCACAAGATCTCTGGATGTGCTGTGCCATATTTGACACCATGATGTTAGACACATCGTTTAACTTTTCCTGCAAAATAGTTTTATTTATGTATTTATTTAAGTACTTATATAGCGCCGACATATTACGCAGCGCTGTACAGAGTATAAATTGTCTGGTCACTAACTGTCCCTCAGAGGGGCTCACAATCTAGTCCCTATCATAGTCATATGTATGTATCATGTAGTGCATGTATCATAGTCTAGGGCCAATTTAGGGGGAAGCAAAATCGCTTATCTGTATGTTTTTGGGGTGTGGGAGGAAACCAGAGTGCCCGGAGGAAACCCAAGCAGACACGGGGAGAACATACAAACTCCTTGCTGATGTTGACCTGGCTGGGAATTGAACCGGGGACCCAGCGCTGCAAGGAGACAGCGCTAACTACTACGCCACTGTGCTGCCCAATAGACCGGTCTCATGCATAGCTTATACTGATTTGCTGTTCCATACTCCTGTTCCATATTCCTAAGATTTGCTCTGTACCTTTTTTTTCCCCCTTGTCTGTCTCTTGTAGAGCAGTAAAATATAGAGTTTTTTATTTATTTTTATTATTGATTTCAGTTTCCTTTTCCCAAACTAATTATGAAATAATGATCTTGTGATTATGCCTACCATTCTTTGCACAAGGAATCTTTGCAGACTGTTCAATCTAAAAGGTTTCCTCTGTTAACAGCTTTCAATTGGTGGCATAATAATACTGAGAGACACTAGCGAGGAAGAAGAACAGCTGGTGGAACCCGTTGCTGCTCATGGTCCCAAAATTGAGGAGGAAGAGCAAGAACCAGAGCCTCCAGAGCCGTTTGAGTACATTGACGACTGAACTCAGGTACCTACTAACAAGTATAATTATACTAATGTGAAGAGCTGTGAGTAAACTTATAATTTCGTCTGTTGAGAGCATTTTATAGAATATTCATGAGATGTAGTGATGCCATATAGGCAGTAAACACATTTGTCTGTAAGAAGACTTGCAGGTACTCGGAATTTTAGTCTACGGTTACATAGTTATGTGATTTGCTTATCTATGGGTACAATACCGCCAACAGACACCCTCCCGCCTGTATACATTAGGGTGGTATTGGAGAGTTCGCTTAACTTCCTGTTCATTGGGATCTCTATTGAGCTTTGTCACTTTAATATGAAAACTGGTAGTTCCAAAGATCCAAAATTAGTGGCTGCAATAAAAGATTTCAGGGTTTATAATTCTTCACACTACTACCAATTTTTTTGTTTCATTGTGGTTTGTCCCTTTCGGAGCGATTTCTCCACCTATTTACTGGACAGGAAATGATGAAAATTATTACAGGTTGGAAAAAAGCACAATAAAATAACTGTTCTAACCAATTGCCAATCTAATCAAATTGAAAGTATTTTTTTTCTGAAACTGAGCTTTAAAAGATGATGATTGGCAGCCCATCCCTAAAATCTGGGAAAGATTTGGGGATCTGGGAGTTACAATACTGGGCACTGGAAATCTGGGACTTATTTTGAAGAGCACTAGAAAAATATAGCCTAGGGATCACTGGAAAAGGCACTCTAGAGTAATCTTGGCCAAAGCAGATGGTCAGGCCCATCTCTGCCAACTATCTAGCATTAGAACAGCCGCCCTGATGCATCACTGAATGATCCATGGGGCCAATTCGCCTCAGCTGAGCACATTTTCCTCCCCCTTACCCTTCCCATGGGAAACTGCTCCATATTGCGCTGCACCTTCATCCCTTCTATGTGGCATTAAGTACTAGATACTCATGCAAAAGATCTGACCAAACAGCTAGGCAATGCACTGTTTCAATGCAAATAAATATGGCAACCTTCTCTTTCACATCAAGGTCTTTTTAATAAGTGTCCTCAATCTCTGTAGAAACCGACTTTCTGTCCTTATTATATGGGCGTGGGTCAGGGAGTTCCTAAAGTGGAACTAAACTCAAAACTTCCTCCCTGCTCCAAAAGATTAGCCACAGAATGATAATGCTTATTGGGGGGGGGGGGGGATATTCATTCAAATTTGTGAATCCTAAAAAAAATTATTTTAAACTTTATTTCACTTTGCAGGGAGCACTGAAAGGGTTAATCCTCTGTGTTTACTGTATAGGGAGACCTATGTAGGCAGAGCTCCTGCAGTCTATTCACAGTTGCTGATAAAAGCTAGTTAGCCACCTTGATCTGGCCAAACAAACATAACACAGAGCAGTGATTTTCTTCAGCAGCTATATGTGGTATAAAGACTTGTAATTGTGTGTTTTGCAAGAGATTGGGTTCACTTGGTAAGTTTTCCGGTTGTCAGCCTTTAAACAAGAACTGTCACTAAACATTTTAATGAAAAGGTAAGATAGCAGACAAGCCACCAATATACGCAGCTACTGCTTTTTTTATTCCTATGTTAGCTGGCCATACATGTCAGTGTTTGATGCAAAAACTGACAAACCTGCCTTTGCTGCTCCTCTTTTACTTGAATAATAAGCAACAGATAAATACTGTAAACAAAAAAAGTGTCTCTCAATCTACTTTTTACATTTCATTTGTTCCTTTGAGTGTCCTCAGTATTTACTAAAGAGTGCCTCAGCTTCACTTCTCAGCTGTATAAATATCACAGAGCACTTTTACTCACATACAATATGGTAGTTTTGTAAAGTGCTTTTCTCCCATAGGACTCCAGGTGCATAAATAAGTGTTAGATCATATAGGGTTGCAGGCTGGACTGTGTTACAGAGGAAATAGGTGTTCATAAATACAATATTATACAGGTGGCTTTTCAGTTTGGGCTAAAATGCTTCCAGGGATGGAGATGTCCTGATTGGGAGTGTCAGGAAGTTTCAAAGTGTAGGGGCAGCATCGGGCTTCTGTATGAGTTTGACTGTATATGAAGCTTGTTAGTGGACTCGTCCCCCACCATAGCAGAGGGAACTCTCTGTACTGTGACAGTAAACATGGAGGTACGGGGACAGCTAACCCTCATAGCAGAGTTTTTCAGAAATAGATCTCATCTTGGCAGGAATGCTGCATTTTATAGATAACTGTACAAGGGCATGTGTAGATGAGGGTTTAGAGTGCACCAGATCCCAATATGCTTCTTGCCGCACTCTGCACAACTTGACCTGCAGCTTATAGGGACCACATACTTTTGTGGGGTTCTTTGAACCCAGCTGAAATGCACTCTAGCAGGTTACACTTCCTTTGGTAGTTTTCCCCAGGACGGTAGTAGAAAGAAACGTGCAGTTCAGCTGCATTTCTTCTATGCTGGAGGAAACTACCAAATGATATTGTCCTCTGTCAGAGGGCTTTTGCACTAAAGCTTAATAATCCCTAAAGGCAATACATGGATGATCCTCTACAGATGTTAGACTGCTAGAAGTAAGCTGACTCCGTAGCTTTCAAAATTGCTATCTACTTGCAATCTAAAGTATGCATTTGGCAATTATGGTAATTGTTACAAGCAGAAACTATTGTATTACATCTTAATGTTTGAAGAGGCACAGGTTCCTACATTACAGATATGGCAGTCTCTGGTCACCAGTTGATGCCTATCCAGGCTACCTATGTTACTAAAGTAAATATGAACTAAAATTCTCTTCACTTCATTTCTTACATTCCTTAAAAAAAAACAAATGTTGTACAAAGTCTCGATACCTCATTCCCTGGAACTTTAACCTTGTACACATGCTAGATTGAACTGTGCCAGGCAACCGTCTGGGGCTGGATTAACAGTCTAGCGTGTGTACAGCGGCCCTGATGCATTGTCAAGAGATCCAGAGTGCTGGACCAACTTGGCCAAGCACATTGAGTAGAGTTAATACCATATTCCTGAGGTGATATGTATTGAAGCCAGTTGTATTAAAGAGAACCCGAGGCAGGTATTTTGAATCTTAAGAGAACACAGAGGCATGTCCTGTGCATAATCACATGCCTCTGTGTCTCTGTATTGCCGCCTCTAGTGAGATTGTCGCCAGCCATGCACTTTTTTCAGGGGGGCACAGCATACCCGGGGGGGGGGGGGGGGTGTGACTTGAGGCGGCAATACAGAGACACAGAGGCATGTGATTATGCACAGGACATGCCTCTGTGTTCTCTTAAGATTCAAAATACCCGCATCTGGTTCTCTTTAATACACACCTCCACAAATATTTGATATATCATTTTTTTCTTTCATTTGGTTTGTAATATTTTTCCTGTATACATATCTGCAGGAAAAAGTGTCTATTGAAAGGGGGAAACTGAAAAGTGTATTTTGTACTAACAGTGAGTGTTTAAATTCCACTGTAAAACTGCAAACTTAAATATAAACAGTAGCAAAGACTTGAAGTATAACATGCGTCATGAAGTAAGGTGACGTTACAGTATGTATCCATGTACACAAATAGTTTCTTTCTGGAAATAGTTTTATCTCCTGAAGGAAAGTGGAATCTCCTTTTCAGCTATGTATTGTAATGATGCTCTGAATTATTTGTTGTCTTTACTATATTCATTATGTTTGAAGGGAAGGTCAAAGCAAAATAAAAAAAAGAGTTTCACTTACCTGGGGCTTCTACCAGCCCCATGCAGCCCTCCTGTGCCCTCGTAGTCACTCACTGCTGCTCCAGTCCCCCGCTGGCAGCTTGTCGACCTCGGAGGTCGGCGGGCCGCATTGCGTACGTTGTTACGCATTCCCACTAGTGCAGGAACATTAACACATACATTTTTACACATTAGTGGTGCAATGCGTAAATTTTTACGTGTTGCACCACTAACGCGTAAAATTGTATGTGTTAATGTACCTGCACTAGCGGGAATGCGTAAAAATGTACGGTCGACAAGCTGCCAGCGGGGGACCAGAGCAGCAGTGAGTGACTACGAGGGCACAGGATGGCTGCATGGGGCTGGTAGAAGCCCCAGGTAAGTGAAACTCATTTTTTTAATTTGCTTTGACCTTCCCTTCAAACTGTCACAAAATGCATCTGCTGGCGAATTTCCTGAACTATTGATGAACTTCCTCCATTTCGCCAGCAGATGTCATCTGTGTCCTCAGTTTGAAACTGCTGGAAGTATCTTCTGCCACCAGCAGAGGTCTCACTCACAAGAACTGTTATTGCAGATTTAATGAGGGCAGCTCTGTGATCACCTGGACTCTGTCATCTGACTTTTTGGACACTATTTAAGCTGCCTTTACAGACCACTCTGTGCTAGCTCATCAAAGTCAGTTCCTGATCCTGAGTCCTAGCCTTCCTGTCTTGCTCAGCTTTGTATTTGTAATTATCGTGTTTGACCTGTTTTCTGTTTTTGACTAACCCTTTGCCTAAGTGATTTGTATCTTGTTTGTATCTCAGGTTTGACCCTGCATGTTTGACGTTCCGTTGCCTGCCGATTATAATTCTGATGCTTTGTCTCTGTATATAATGTATATGATTCTCATGTGTATATATTAGTCAGGTTTGGGGTTCAGTGTGCACACTATATTGTTATGCTTGGATACCTTTGCATATTATCCTATATGCAGGGGGTCCATAGCATCTGCAATACCTGATATATTCTGATTATGTGTTAGTTTCCAGTTGCTCCATTGCTTATATTACTTGCCTGATGTCTGCATGATTCTCTGCATAAACTTAATACTGATTGTTTATGCATCCTGATAGAGTAATTCTCTGCATAAACTTAATACTGATTGTTTATGCATCCTGATGGTCAGATTCTCTGCATAAACTTAAGCTTGTTTATGCGTCCTGTTTGTTTGACTCTCTGCATGATCTTAATGCTGATTGTTTGTTTGTAAGCTGTGTAACTGTTTAGTTGCATAACTCTGTGCATGAACTAAATGTGCAACATTTATGCTGATTACAATAAATCTTTATGGTTATTCCTTTAATTCCAGTCTCAGTGTTTCTTGCATACTGACAGAGCAATCTTCCGTGCGATTCCCTTGCATTGTATACCAATGCAACAGAATCATGACACAAACATAATGAATATAGTAAAGACAACAAATAATTCAGAGCATCATTACAATACATAGCTGAAAAGGAGATTCCACTTTCCTTCAGAAGATAAAACAATTTCCAGAAAGAAACTATTTGTGTACATGGATACATACTGTAACTTCACCTTACTTCATGACGCATGTTATACTTCAAGTCTTTGCTACTGTTTTTTATTTTTCTTGGACGTTTCCTTTAAAGCACACCTGTAATCAGAAAAAAAAGTTAGATACTTAAAGAAAACCTGAACTGAAAATTAAAACTCAAAATAAGCATACACAAGTCATACTTACCTTCCATATAGTCTACTCCTCAGTGTCTTTCTCCTGTCCCGCGTCCTGTTTGTTCACTGTGATCAAGGGAATTTTCCGTCCTCCATTTTGATAATGGCCATTACCCATAACAGCTTTCTGGTCACCACACAGTTAAACTGTAACATCGCCCACTTGAGCCATAGGGAAACATGGACATTACCTGGTACATCAGTTTTCCTCTCAGCTATAACTGACAGCAACTGATATATAACTGACAGCAACTGATATATTTCAGATCTGACAAAATATTGTCAGAACTGGAAGGGATTATTGTCAGAAGAAAATGGTGAGCTTCTGAGAGGAACTGATGGCAAGGTAACTATGTAATGTTCATTTGAAATTACCTCATGTGTTTATTTTAAATATTTTTACTCAGTACAGGTTCTCTTTAAAGAGAGACTGCAGTCTCTTAAAATTCAGGTTTTTATTTTAAAAAATCTCTTTAATATCGATGCCCTAACTAAAACGCTGCATCCCTGCGGCTGCACACAAACGAAATCCCCCCAAACTCCCTGGGGCACATTGCGGGAAGCGCTTCCGTGAAGAGGCAGAGATTTGGGCTGTAGCTCTGCCTCTACACATGTCCATCAGCGCCACCTCTCCCTGCCCCTCTGTCTTCTTTCACTGAGAGGGGCGGGGGAGAGGCAGAGATGCACGCAGATTGACGCGCTTGGAGGCAGAGCTGTAGTTCAAAGCTCTGCCTCCCTGAGTAGCTAAATCCACGACCAAGAAAGTCGTGGATTTTTGCTGGAGAGTGATTTAGTTAGTGTTCAGCCGCGGGGATTTTAGTTAGGGCATTGATGTTAAAGAGATTTTTAAAATAAAAACCTGAATTTTATCAGACTTTAGAGTCTCTTTAAAGGTTACCAGAGCCAACGTAAATAGGAAAAATGGGGGAAGCAGGCATGTAGTGGATGCTGTCCTGATGCTCTCCACTCTGCCCATTCTCCTCTCTGCCTCCCAATCCTACTTTAATGCGCCCGACAGCCTCTCAGGTCGCCTGAGTTGGGCATCAGTGCATAGGCCCAGCTGCACACATCCTACATTGCACGAGCGGTCTGGAGCACACTGCGCATGACATCATGTGCAGTGCGCTCTCAGGTGCTGGCGTGTGAAGTAGGCTGTGAGCAGCTGGGCCCCTGTTTTTCCTATTTACTTTAGCTCTGGTATCTTTTTAAACTGCTGAAGAGGGAGGCCTCTGGATCCTCTAGAGGCTTCCCAGATCCTCCATGACCCCTCCACTGCCGCTCAGGACCCTCTTCATCTTCATGGCAGTGCTCCCTTCCGTGTACAAATGCAGCCACACTGTGCAGGTGCCAGGTGGGTTCGCGCCCACACCGTAGCACAGAGCCGTTTATTCTTGGAGAAAATCAGCTGTTACTGTACAGGCGCGGACCTTCTTTATACCTGCGTCGTGCGGTCCCGCTTGTACATGGGTGACTTCTGTGCTGTTACAGTTGTTCAGCCTTTTTCTGTAAGGTGGGAATTTGTTAAAAGAAAAAAGTGGAAGTGAATTTTAACTGTAAAGTTAAACATTTATGAAATGGTACTGCAGTAAACACTTGAAAAAATTCCTCCAAGAAGTCCTTGTAACCCCATGGTATTTTCTCTCTGCAGGCCTCCTGTGGTTTATTGTATGATGCTAGAATCAGTGCCACCACCAGCAATACCACCTAGGCTGCATGTTGACTGTCGTGCTGTTCTGTTTCCCCCCTCATGTAGACAAGCCCTGGATTCAGTGTTACCAATTCAAATGGTCTGTTTTCAATAAAATTTTGAAAAACAAACTCTTATGTGTTTCCTTTTTTATGTTTTGCTTTTGCTAGTAAAGTGAAAGTATTAAATTACAGGTTGCAGGTGTGTATTTTAGTGTAACCATGACATGGCTGTGAGCTAGGGGTGAATCAGAGGTGGTATATCTGCAGATTTGTATAGTAAGACAAGAGTTGGCTGAGGACATAAAAGTAATTCGTGACTGGGGGAAGTGTGTGTGTGTGTGTGTATTTCAAACTATTGAAATAGTTTGTAGAGCAGTGTACAAAATGTTTATAAGGGGCCCATACCCTGGTCCATTTCAGCCATCGATCGATTGATTCTATGGAATCGATCGATCAGATATCGATTCTATCAAATCTATCGAGTGCAGTGTTCTCCCCAGAAATTTTTTCCAGCCGGGTGGCATGAAAAAGTAGCCGGGTGGGGCGCAACAGGGGGAATGCAGGGCCGTGTAAGGTCTGCTGACAGCATAGCAGTAGGAGGAAACGAGCCAATATCAGCCGGGTGCTTACCAAAATTAGCCGGATAGAGGCCTGGGGAAAACACTGAGCCTCCATATGACTCTTGCTTTAATGCTAGGTACAGAGATGCTAGGTGAGATTTTCTGCCCGATTTACTGTCAGAACGATTATTTCCAACATGTCCGATCTGCTTTCTGATCAATTGCCGAGCATTTTCCGATCGATTTCCGTTCACTTCAATAGGAAATTGATTAGAAAATGCTCAAATCGATCAGAAAGCAGATCGATCATGTTGGAAATAATGGATCTGACAGTAAATCAGCCAGAAAATCTCATAGTGTGTACCCAGCATTAGATATGCACCATCTGTCTTAAAAGTGAACCTGCCAAGTCAAAACCAGGAAAACCGGTTGTTTGGTTGTTTTTAATGTGCTATTACTGTGCTTTTTGTTTGCGTTTGAAAAAAACAGAACAAAAATAGGCTTGATTTGCAGTACACAAATCCGGTTCACAGTGCAGGTGAAACAGACATCATATTGTTATACGTATTGGGCATCATTAATAGTTCTGATCAACCACTATTGTTCCGTCAATGTTTTTGGGGTTGGTTCCTCTACCAATCATCTGATTGGTAAGGTTTTCATTATTTGTGGACCCCATTGTTGTGGAACCACAAGGCTCAGCATGTCCTACAGATTTAACTGAGAAGCTGCAAATTCACACATAGGTATGAGCTGGTTTTTTTGAGAAAATGCAAAGCTCAGCATGGTCTGAAAGGACATGCTGGCCCCTTGAGAGTCCAGAGATTAGTGTATCTTAAGGGCTAAAAAAGAGGGGGTGGGATTGGGAATACACTTCAGGACAGAGCTTTATGTGTGCAAGCTGACCGAAGGTCACAGCTTTTTTTTTTTTTTTTTGCCTGTACCTATCAGATCAGACGGCTTTTTCCCTATTCAGTGCTGCTGTCTGTGTGCTCTGTTCTCTGGGCAGCCAGGACATCCCGCTCTCTGCAGCGAGTGGAGATCTGCTCCGTGCGTCTGACACCCGGGGGAGGAAGTGAGTGATTGCCGGCTGCACTCCTCTCTTCAGTCAGACGAAAGTGCCGTAATTCACAGAGATGGGAAAGTTAGTACGGCACGTAAATGTACAACAATTGTAAGGTGGGGAGGGAGAGAGACAAGTGACACAGCCGTGAGGGGGGAAGGAGGCACTAAATACCCGATAGTTTGCCCAGCTCTGCTTTGTCACAGGCTCCAGCATCCCTTCACGATCGTGCAGGCAGAGTGAGAGACTGCCTGTAATGTGCCCCGTTCCTGGAGGAGGAGCACTATGCAGTCAGTATGGTCCCGCCTATTGCCATGCTGAGGCAAGGAGTGTACGAGCCCGCCAGAAAGCGCGAGATCTCGTACGTAGAGGAGCTGAGCTTGCTGGGCAATCTGCTACAGAGGAGTCAGCGCTGAGTGCAGAGAACAGCGCTGGCTTTTCTAATATGCAAAATAGCAGCCGGGCGGGGCCTTAATTCACCCGGGCGGCCCGCCCACTTAATTGATCCTGGGGAGAACACTGGAGTGATTTGATCTATCTGACAGGATGGAAAATCTAGATCAATCTGCTGCTGGCAGCAGATCAATGACCCATAGAGTTGCATTGGATCTAATGGTCCAATAATGCATTTAGATCGATTTCCAATAGATTTCATTCTGAGATCAATTGGAAATCTGTTCCTAGTGTGTGGCACACATTAGATAGATTCCTGTCAGATTCAACTTGACAGGCATTGGGAATTTGTCATACCTTATTGTCAATATCTTTGTTTATCATAATATTAGTAACTCCCTAGAGAGCTACAGCCACTAGGGCGCGCTCAAGAGGCCACCCTGCAGTGTTAGGGAGTCTTGCCCAAAGGCTCCTTACTGAATAGGTACTGACACAGGATTCAAACCCTGGTCACCCATGTAAAAGGCTTTCGGCTCTTAACCAGTAAACCGTCCAGTCAACTGCTGATTTCAAACCAGAACGCAATTAGGTAGGGCAAAATCAACCAGATGTGTTCAGTATAACCTTCGTATTTTAATCTTTTTTTTTTCTGAGTACTGGAGAGAAGTATATCCTGTAAGACAACCGCACAGATGTCTCAATAGTTGAGTACTAAAGGCCTTGTCATATATCAGGATTGACACACTACTCTAAAATCTCCTGAATAACAAAATTGTCTTCAACCCGCCATATATTAAATGTGGCAGTGTCCCCTTCAAAGTACACCTGTCACAAGTGTGGTGAATTTATATTAAACATGTAGTGAAAATCTACATAAGAGTTTACATGAAGTGAAAAGTAGTAGTTCTAGTAATACTGGATCCCAGGTAATATGTATATTTTGTAATGTTGACATTGCTCTGCCCTCCTTGTGTCGTCCTCTATGCCCCTTTGTGTCCTCCTCTGCATGGGCACAGTACAGGGAGTCCACCTTGTATGAAGATAATGGTCCGCACCACATCCAAGTATAAATCGGCTTTATTGAAGATCCATAAAATGCTGTGTATGGATCTTCAATAGAGCTGATTTATACTTTGATGTGGTGCGGACCATTATCTTCAAACAAGACGGATCTTCACCCTGTTGGGACAAGGGGTTGGTTCCCGCACACCCACAGAGGATTGTCGAAGTGCTGTTCCATCTCTCTTGAAGTACAGGGAGTCCCGGCATTGTGGTGGGTTGGAGGTTCGTATTGGCAGGCATTCACAAGTCAGGAACTCCCTGGATTTGGACTATAAGACGCCGTGACCTTTTCCCCCTACTTTGGGGGGAGAAAAAGTGAGTCTTATGGTTCAAATAATACAGTACATAAATTTTCGCCAACCTCAAACTCTCTATGGAATGTAACTCTGTGTTATATCGCTGTATGATTACTGTAGAATTACTTTCTCTTGGCCTGTAGAGATGGTCAGTGGCATGCTAATTTTGTACTTGCATGCAAATTTCATGGAAATGATATGCAGCCTAGAATAAGGCACATCATATGAACTTCCTGATAATTTGGCCTAGCCCTATTCCAAGCTGGATGTAATGTGCATTAAATTTGTGTGCAAGTTGGGAATACATACCTTCTTTAGTCTCTAATGTTGGTCAGGCATGAGAAAGTTCTTCCTTAATCCTGGAAGTCTTTGTGGTATTTTATCATGGGACTATATATGCAAAACAAACTCAGAAGCACTTTACTGAAGTCAGGGCAATAAGAGGTACCTTATTGTCTCAAAATAATAGTTTAATGTGGTCTTTTGGGTCACGTGCCTTATTGGTTTATGTGAAATGTGGCTTTAGCGTCTAGTCCAACTTAAAGGATACCCGAACTGAAATGTGACATAATGAGATAGACGTGTATGTACAGTGCCTAGCACACAAATAACTATGCTGTATTCCTTTTTTTCTTTCTCTGCCTGAAAGAGTTAAATATCCTGACTCAGACAGGAAGTGACTACAGTGTGACCCTCACTGATAAGAAATTCCGCTTTTTTTACCTCTTTCTTGCTCTCAGAAGCCATTTTCTGCTAGGAAAGTGTTTTATAGTTGGAATTTCTTATCAGTGAGGGTCACACTGTAGTCACTTCCTGTCTGAGTCAGGACTGAGTCAGCCACTTGCATACCTTATTTTAAACTCTTTCAGGCAGAGAAAGAAAAAAAGGAACACAGCATAGTTATTTGTGTGCTAGGCACTGTACATACACATGTCTATCTCATTATGTCACATTTCAGTTCAGGTATCCTTTAAGCAGCTTGAGTGAATTTTGTTTTCTACAATTGGTGAGACATGATAAATTGGCCATGAGGTCATGTTTTACCATCTTCCTAAGAATGTTTTTGAAGATTTGCTATATTTGTATTGTAGGACAATGAGCTGTGAGCAATGATATTAGTACGTGGATTTGGAAACAGAGCTAGTAAATCTCTTATGACTACAGCACTTTCGGACCACAGTTACTGTTGCCATTCATGAAACGAGTATGTCACAGACATAATTCAAAACAGCTATTCTTATACCCTGTGTTAGACTTAACTGGGGAGTTCCGCTAATATTTCTAGTGAGGCTCATAAAGCAAGTTATAAATGTTTAAATTACCAGCCTGTTCTCCGAGGCCTTTTTTTCCTATATAAAAAAAAAGAGGCTGCTCTGTGAGCTTGATGTATTGCTCTGCAAGCATTCTATTGGATGTTGTCTCCACTGGAAGAGAAAGGGAGCAGCAGGGATGTAACACAGTCGAGAGCTACTACCATTGTTGGTCCTCATGCTGAACAAGATCAGAAAAAGGAGTTTGCGCTGAAATTCACCAGAGAACAAGTGGTCAGGAATGAGATAACAGAAGAGGATCAGGTACAGAAGTTGGGATAGAGGGCTGTGAGCAAATGGAGGTGAATGAAGATTGAAAGATTAGCTGGAAACTTTCAGTGAGTAAACTGGGAATGTAGCAAAATGACTGTGATGTACTGCACAAAGGGGCTCTAACATTAAAAACACAATATTGGCCTCAATTCACTAAGCTTTATCGAACACTTTATCGAACGTTTGATAATTTACCTTGTGAGTGAAATAATTTTGAATTCACTAAGGTATTATAGATTTATCTAATGTTTTATCTATAAAATGTTCAATAAATCTATAACACCTTAACCATTTAGGGACATCGTAACGCATTAAAACGTCATGTTCGCCGCTATTAATGGCAACAGGACGTTTTAATAAGTTACATTGTAACTCTGCTGCTGTGTGCGAGCGGGCGCGCTCCCGCTGCGCGCGCACGTCGGGTCCCGCGGCTTGGTGATTGGACCAGGGAATCACATGGTCCCTGGGCCAATCAAGTGCCAGTAACAAGGCAGATCATTGTTACAAGCCAGTAACAATGATCCGTCCTGTAGTGTCAGTAAACAAAGTTGCTTTCTCCCTCCCAGCTCATCTGTCACCTCAGACTGCTGTCAATCAGCATTCAGAGGTGACAGGAGCTGTGAGGGAGAAAGACTGTGATTGTGGTAGGATTTTTATATTTTTAAATAAAATTTTATCCCCATACTTTTTTATTAACCCCTTATCCTCCCCCTCCTTTGCCATTTACTGGTTTTCTGTTTTATTTTAGTACTTTTTAGTACTTCTTAGTACTTTTCTGTACTTTTTCACCCCTCTTTTACCCTTACTCTGATATTTCTATCTATACTTTCTATCTATATTCTTTCTTTTCATCTTCATATAAAAACAAAAAAAAATCTTTCTGTTATTGATCAATCGCTTGGTTGATCGATCGATCTGTCTGTCTGTCTGTCTATCCGATCCATCCCATCCATCCATCCATCCATCCATCCATCTATCTATCTATCCCCTTTGCTTACTATGGCGAGGAGACTGTATTCTGTTGAGGAGGCAGCCGTCTACCTTCAGCAGAGCAGCAGCAGTGGGGACGATTCAGGGAGCGAATGGCACCCAACGAGCAGCAGCTCTGAGTCAGATTCTGACAGTTCAGAGAGCGTTGGGCAGCCGTCTCGCCGCTTCAGGAGGGATGATGAGTCCACTGTTCAGGGCCCTTCAGAATCCACCGCAGGGGGCTCGGTGGGTAGCACAGCTGCAGCTAGCAGCACAGGCCAGAGGGGAACCACTGTCCAGGGCCCTTCAGATGCCACCGCAGGGGGCTCAGTGGGTAGCACTGCTGCAGCTAGCAGCAGAGGCCGAAGGGGAGCCAGGCAAAGGCAGGTACGCCCACCGGTACCTGAGGACATAATTCGGGGCACCTGGTCACCCGCTAACCTTGTAGCACCCAACATCCCGCCTTTTACAGGGGCAAGCGAAATATTAGTGCCCACTGACAACTTAGGGCCTGCTGACTTCTTCCAGCTCTTTGTGGGTGATGATTTGCTGCAGCACATTGTGGAGCAAACCAATTTGTTTGCGCAGCAGTATATTGCCCAGAAGCCCACCTGCTATTTGGCTGAGAAATGGGAGCCCACCACCATACCTGAGCTAAAGGTGTTTCTGGCCCTAACACTACACATGGGCATACTCCAACAGCCAGAAATAAGACTGTACTGGTCTAAGGACTTTATGCACGCAACACCCCTGTTTCCAGCTTCCATGAGCAGGCAGCGCTATGAGGCTCTTATGAAGTGCCTGCACTTTGCCGACAATTCGGACAATGTCCCCAAAGGTGATCCTGGCCATGACAAGCTTTTTAAGCTGAGGCCCATACTCACCCACCTCAGTACAAAATTTAGCGAGGTGTACACTCCAGAGAGAGAGGTTGCAGTGGATGAATCCCTCCTACCCTTCCATGGCAGATTAGGGATAAAACAATATATCCCAAGTAAGGCTGCCAAGTATGGGATAAAATTTTATAAACTTTGTGAGAGCAGCACTGGCTACACCTATTCTTTTTTTCTGTATGAGGGCAAAGATAGCCATTTGCAACCAGCTGGGTGCCCACCATACATGCCAACCAGTGGGAAAATTGTGGTGGAACTAGCCAACCCACTCCTCCACCAAGGCTATCATCTGTACGTGGATAACTTCTACACCAGCATTCCCCTTTTCAAATTTTTATATTCTGCAGAGACTGGTGCCTGTGGGACAGTGAGGCCAAACCGCAAAGGCCTCCCACCACAGGTGGTTAATAAAAAATTATCGAAAGGGGAAACACACAGTCTCAGAAGTGGTGAGCTCCTGGCTATAAAATTCAGGGACAAGAGAGACGTCATGGTCCTGACTTCAATCCACACTGAAGAAGTGGTTCCTGTCACAACCTCCAGAGAGCGGATCGAGAAGCCAATGGCATTGGTCGACTACACAAAAAATATGGGTGCGGTGGATCTTGCGGACCAAATGCTCTCCTACTACTTTTTTTAAAAAAAAAAGAGGGCCTGGTACAAAAAAGTTTTTTTTTACCTCCTGCAGATGGCCATGCACAACGCATTTGTGCTTTATAAAAAGAAATGCCACGGTGACAGCTACCTCCCGTTTATGCGACAAGCTTTGAGATCGCTGATCAATGAAAGCGTCAACCTTATGGAGGAATACAATCCAATGCAACTGGATGGAGCAGTTCGCCTAAGGGGAAAACATTTTCCTGCCCTGATCCCCCCGAACCCAATTAAGGCGAAGCCACAGAAGCGATGCCGGGTGTGCACCAAGCACAAGAGGCGGAAAGACAGCAGATACCACTGCCCAAAGTGCCCCTCACAGCCGGGACTCTGCGTTGCCGGCTGCTTTGAGGCATACCAAACCCTCAGCAGCTATTAGACTTTATTTTTTATTTTATTTTTTTTTCTTCATTACCCTAAATTTTCACTGGACTTTTTCCTCTCTACTTTTATTTGCCACTTACTGTCCCTCAAAGGAACTCACAATTACCACTAGTTAACATTACCACCTTTTTTGGGGGTGTGGGAGGAAACCCAGAAGCTTAGAGGAAACCCAAGACTCCTACAACCTGCAAATAGTTTTTTCCCATTTGGACTTGCTGCTGCAAGGCGAGAGTGTTTGCCACAGGACTTTACTCTGCAGACCACCCCCCATCTTCTGACCACTGGCTTTCCTTGGCGTATGACCTCTGGCCTTTCTCCATCCTGTTAGACCTGCAATGGTGAGTTCCAATGTATCTGTCATTCATGTTATGGATAGTGATTTAGGCCTCACCTAAATTATTCTATTTGCAACTGAGTAGGCCTGAGTCTCTAGTTTTCAGAATGGTAACATTTGTGTCTTTTATTGAATGGTCTTAGGGCCGGTTCACACGGACGCTTGGCGGCGTCTACCGTCAAGCGTTCGGGACCCATCGGCTAAACTCTCCCATTCAAGTGAATAGGAGCGTTTAGCATTGCGCGGTTACCGTCGATTACCGTCGATTGCATAAACGCGGCGTTCTGATCCCGATTTAACGCATCGTTTCGGCCGTCCCTAGAAGCCGCATGCAACGTCTAGGGACGGCTAGCCGGCGCGTCTTCATGTCCCCCTGCGGGGACGAGAAACGCCGATCGCGACGATCTCTGTACCGCCGCCACCGAACGGGACGTCACAGGACGACGCGACTTCCTGGCCGCCCCAACGCCGCCTGCCGTCCGTGTGAACCGGCCCTTACACTCCTGGGGCTTTGAGAAGAAAGAATTACATTGTTGCATTTGGTAAAAAAAGGCCTTAAAAAATACATTGGCGCTGCTCATGATTAACAGTGTATTATGTGGCCAAAACACTATCTGATGATGTGTATAGGGTATCATTTTAACCGTGACAAGCAAGAGAAGAGAATTTGGGGTGTTTGAGAGATTATGCATATGTCATTTGAATTGTTTTTTCATGCCAAAGTAAAGAAAACTGTAAAAAAAAAACATTTTCAAAGTTACGGTGCAATTTCATCAAAACCGCAAAAGTGCAAATGTTACAAAATATGTATATTTGGGTAGGTCTGGTTCTCTAGTTTTCAGAATGGTATAATTTATGACCTATATCCAATGTTCTGAGACACCAGGGGTTTTGCTAGGAAAGTATGACTGTATTGTTTCTGGTGCAAAAAATGGCCTTGAAAAATACATTGGCGCTGCTCATGATTAACAGTGTATTATGTGGCCAAAACACTATCTGATGATGTGTATAGGGTATCATTTTAACCGTGACAAGCAAGAGAAGAGAATTTGGGGTGTTTGAGAGATTATGCATATGTCATTTGAATTGTTTTTTCATGCCAAAGTAAAGAAAACTGTAAAAAAAAAAACATTTTCAAAGTTACGGTGCAATTTCATCAAAACCGCAAAAGTGCAAATGTTACTCAATATGTATATTTGGGTAGGTCTGGTTCTCTAGTTTTCAGAATGGTATAATTTATGACCTATATCCAATGTTCTGAGACACCAGGGGTTTTGCTAGGAAAGTATGACTGTATTGTTTCTGGTGCAAAAAAATGGCCTTGAAAAATACATTGGCGCTGCTCATGATTAACAGTGTATTATGTGGCCAAAACATTATCTGATGATGTGTATAGGGTATCATTTTAACCGTGACAAGCAAGAGAAGAGAATTTGGGGTGTTTGAGAGATTATGCATATGTCATTTGAATTGTTTTTTCATGCCAAAGTAAAGAAAACTGTAAAAAAAAAACATTTTTTAAGTTACGGTGCAATTTCATCAAAACCGCAAAAGTGCAAATGTTACAAAATATGTATATTTGGGTAGGTCTGGTTCTCTAGTTTTCAGAATGGTATAATTTATGACCTATATCCAATGTTCTGAGACACCAGGGGTTTTGCTGGGAAAGTATGACTGTATTGTTTCTGGTGCAAAAAATGGCCTTGAAAAATACATTGTGCTGCTCATGATTAACAGTGTATTATGTGGCCAAAACACTATTTGATGATGTGTATAGGGTATCATTTTAACCGTGACAAGCAAGAGAAGATAATTTGGGGTGTTTGAGAGATTATGCATATGTCATTTGATTTTGATTTTTTTGGCAAACTGAATGAGAAGCAATAAAACTGTTATTTCCATATACTCTGTACCAAAATAAAACACTTGTAAAAAACACCAAAAGTGACAGAATTGAAAACCGAATGCATAAATAGTTACCTTAGGGACTCAGCTTTTAAAATATGTATGCTATGAGGGTGAACTACTGTTATATTTGCAAATAAGGGCTTGAATTCATTGGTAGTATGCAATGAGAAAACAAAAACACAACATAGGAAAAATACACCTTTATTTCCAAATAATATATTGTCACCATACTTTGCACTAGGGACATAATTTATATATTGTAATAACCAGGACAAATAGGCAGATAAAATGTGTGTGTTTTATGCACATTAGCAGTGTTTATTTTAAAACTATAGGGGATGAAAATGGAGAAATCGTGTATTTTTTCATTTTTTTCCTTGTTTTTCCCTTTAAAATGCATAAAAAGAAAAGGTATTACTGAAAATAAATATCGCCTCCAAAAAGCCTATTTAGTGGCAATAAAAACAAGGTATTGATCAATTTGCTGTGATAAGTAGTGAAAAAGTTATTGGTGAATGAAAGGGAGGAGCGCTGAAAGGTGAAAATTGCTCTGGTCCGTTAGGGTAAAAACCCTTGGGGGTGAACTGGTTAATTAGATTTTACTCATGAGGTAAATTATCAAACGTTTGATAAAGTATTCGATAAAGCTGAGTGAATTGAGGCCAATGTAGCAACAGGAATGTGATATATTGCACAAAAGGCTCTGACATTGAAGATACAAAACTTTGAACTAACCCTTCCACATGAAGAGCCATTGGCACATTATTATAATAAAGTCCTATTTCAGCCTCTCATGTTTAATGCATATGATAGTAAATTTGCAATTCTTATTCGTTTTTTTTTTTTGGGGGGGGGGGGGTCAATAAATTGATTTAAAACACCTGGTGGGTGGCTCCTGTCGTTCCTTCTTGCTAGAAGAGTGTGAAATTCCTCCCCAGCATGCAGCAGGTTACCTGCCTACACCCACCCCTTTTTATTTAACCCTTTTTTAGAACCTGGGGATAGCGCAGGATGCGTTAAATGTTTTTTTCATCCATTAAGCAGGCACAGGGGCAAATGACTACTTAGCTGTAGTGTTGTAAGGCTTGCAACAAACCGTTACATTAGAAGAGGGGGAAGTTTGGAGAGATCTAGTGATCTGTGAACGCAGGTAAAGACTGCCTGCTGCTCTGTCCCAGCTCCTTCCTTACTGTGTAATGTGGGTGATGATGGGATTGGGGAGGAGTTTGCACAACTATCTCTCCAATAGAATTGAACTGTCATCTCAACAGGAATTGGAGCTAGAGGCGCCAGCGGGCAGCTTTTTTAACATTTGTTGCAAAAAGTACAGACGCAATGCACAGAAGTATATATTAATATTTAATCAATGCTTACTATCAGATGCATTACAGTGGGAGGACTTTAAGCCCTTACACAATCGAAAATTAGTGCAGTGCTAGCAAGACACATTTAGGGAACACACAGTTGCTTACTAGGAATGTTGTGAAATAATGTCTATATAAATTGTAGTAACTATAGAGGTTCCCTTACAGATGGGTAGCATATCAATATAAACTTGAATTATTAACATTTTAGTTTAAATGTTTGTTGCCTGAGTTATGTAGGGTCCCCAGAGACTGGTGATGCCCCACTGGTAAACATTTGGGAAATTCTGACTTGAACAAAATGTTTTTAAGTAGGCCTCAGTTACTTGGCCTGAGGTTTATGTAAAAGGCTTGTCCGCAGTGTATGTCTTTAAAATAGAATTTCTTGTGATGCAGGCCTAAGCATCTCAGTGTCTGGTTGTTATTCATTTTGTCTTAAGCAGATACTGAGAACATGTTCCTAAAAGAAGGCCATCGGCCTACTCTGACCTCAACACGTACACCACAGGAACAGTAAACATCAGCCGTATTTACTAAATATCCACATTCCAGTAAGTAAAGGAAAGGTGACATTAAATATTAATCGAGTGGGTGGGTATTATGACACCACGATAGGGCTCATCGAATAGTCTGGTCTAGGGGATGGCGAATATGATGTCACGTTTAACTCTTTCCTAGTCGATATTAAACATCTAGGGGGGCGCTCAGAGCTCACTCTGCTTCATACTTTCATGCCCTCCATCTCTGACTTCTACTGGCTGGAACCCAATTATTTCTCTAAGTATGTTCATTCCTCTCTGTAATCTGATATGATGTATGCTGTACATAGGTAGTCTAGTGTAACATAGAGTAGATATAAGAATACCTGACTAACCACAGGGGGTTAGGCAAGAGCGGTAACGCCAAGAAACATGAAGATCTGCTTTGCTTGCTAGGATAAGATGAACTGTATCTATCTGTATATCTGTTTTCTGAATAAACTCCGTAAACATTGAAGAAGCCTGAGAAAAGTCTATCTCCTGCTTGCTGTGTGAGGAGTCATGTTTGCAAACTCCTGCTGATGAGTTTGCTGGTGCCGGAGCAAAAGGTGGTTATTACAATTGGTGCCGTGAACCCAGCTGCGCTGTCTAGCAGAAAAGGCAGGCAAGGACCGGGCCAGATGTCAGTCTGTTATCTAGTTTTCAAGATATTCCACAGCGACACAAGCAGAGTTGACGCGGACTGGAAAGGAAGCTTATCAAGAGGATAAGTGGTGTGTGGGAGGCCGCTAGAGAGGCCAACACACGGACTGCAATCCGAGTGATGATCAGCGGCGAGTCATGGACCTGTTTTACTTGGATTGTGATGTACACGCAATCTAGCCGAACAAAGGATTCCGTGGTGAGGTATCCCAGGCAGAGGTTTTGAGCAAGTTACCTTCGGGACCGGAGAATCCGCTGAGAGAACGCTCAGTAAACGCTCACCGAGGTCCATCGACTCGTGGAAAGAACTTGCCGTCAGCTGATCGGATTGGAAGTCGGTACAAGTCTGTAGAGCCAGGCAAGTATAGCGTTTCATTTGTTTATTTGATTTTGTAGCAGTGTTTGGGGTCTGTTATATATTGACAGTGTTTTTTTTCTACAGCTGTGTGTTATTTTTCTGTGTTATGCTGGTAGCAGCGTACATAATTTCGGTTTCTCTCTTTGCAGTTCTGGGCGGGGAGAGAGGCCAGCGATGTTTATTTTTCTCCCATGCTCTGTAGAGCAGATGGTGGATAGTGAGGAGAGCAGTTAGGGGGAGAAATAGGGAGGACACGTTGGTGGGAGTGCCCAGAATAGTGGGAATACTGGTTCCAGTCAATGCTATTAGTTAGTTAGTGCTATGTAATGTTTCTGTAATCTCAGCATGATTCAGTGTCATGGGTTTTATTGTTTTTTTGTATATACTATAAATACAACACTATCTGGCGCTGGATATTAGGATCCTAAATGATAAGCTGCGTGACCCGTGGAGGGAATCCCTAAACCCTCAAAATATAGAATTCAAATTTGTGTATAACACTGGCACGCGCTAAAAATTCTATAGCAGTTTATTAGACATATAAAATGAAAGAATTTAATCACTCTCCACACACTTTCAACACTCACACATACTTCAGAGAGGCCTCTCTGTTCCGCCTGCCTAACTACTGCCACTAACATATATCTAAAAAATCTAAAAGTCTTTTAAGGGGATTTATATTCAATCTATTGTCATATTGTTCATTTCTGGTAAATGAGTCTGATGGTCTTCAATGTTAAAAAGTCTTTCCAGTTCAAGAGTGTAGTTTCCTGTATAAATGGATTACATTCAGACCAGCGATATTAATACACTCACGTGCTCCCCGGTATTGGGTTTGTCACTCTCTTTAGATTTACTTGGGATCCTGACTGGTTACCGTTCCTATGTAGGTCTCACCAGGCTCAGCGTCCTCCGGTTTCTCTCCTATGCCCGCCGCTCGCCAAACTGATACCTTTGTGCAGCATACGTCACCTCCGCATCCACTACGGAAGTGCGCCCGCTGTGTTCTCCGTCTGTTGGCTTCTCGCGTGCACTGCTTCTTGGTGACGTCACCTCTCTAGGCTGTTGGAACTTCGCTGGCGGCTGTTGCGCGCTAACAGTCCGCTTCTTCCAAAACCTTTGCAGATTTCTGTGGGCAATTCATATGCTTCTATTGTAACCTCTACGCGTTTCTGCCGATAACTCGTCGGCCTTCTTCAGGAGGGTTTCAGATTATGGGGCACTTTGAGCCGCCAGCGAAGTTCCAACAGCCTAGAGAGGTGACGTCACCAAGAAGCAGTGCACGCGAGAAGCCAACAGACGGAGAACACAGCGGGCGCACTTCCGTAGTGGATGCGGAGGTGACGTATGCTGCACAAAGGTATCAGTTTGGCGAGCGGCGGGCATAGGAGAGAAACCGGAGGACGCTGAGCCTGGTGAGACCTACATAGGAACGGTAACCAGTCAGGATCCCAAGTAAATCTAAAGAGAGTGACAAACCCAATACTGGGGAGCACGTGAGTGTATTAATATCGCTGGTCTGAATGTAATCCATTTATACAGGAAACTACACTCTTGAACTGGAAAGACTTTTTAACATTGAAGACCATCAGACTCATTTACCAGAAATGAACAATATGACAATAGATTGAATATAAATCCCCTTAAAAGACTTTTAGATTTTTTAGATATATGTTAGTGGCAGTAGTTAGGCAGGCGGAACAGAGAGGCCTCTCTGAAGTATGTGTGAGTGTTGAAAGTGTGTGGAGAGTGATTAAATTCTTTCATTTTATATGTCTAATAAACTGCTATAGAATTTTTAGTGCGTGCCAGTGTTATACACAAATTTGAATTCTTTATTGTTTTTTTCTTGCGGATCGCAGAGCGTAGGTTTAGTGGGAAGGGGGGCCAATACAGTGCATCCTCCCACCCCCCTCTCTACAGATTGGGGGAAGCACGGTTAAGGTTTGTGTCCGCGGATATCTGCTAAGAGCTGGAAGAGTTGTTCAGTTTCTGTCACTCCGCATTCCAGGCAAAGGTTTATGATATGAGTAAAGTTTCGGTGTAGTTGTGGAGAATTCTTTCTGTTCAGGATGTTTTTTTCAGCCGTCATAAGATCAGGGTTCAGTGGGTGCATGTTTTTTTTTTTTCCCTCTATCTACATGTTCAAGATGATTTGCGTTTTTTTTTCTGGGAAGGAGATAGGAAATTTCACACGCTGCTGTGTCTGTTTTGCAGGTACCCGAGAAATATATATGCTGAAATGTTTAGTGTGCATACTATGCATTGTATATTCTAACTGTTTTTTTTCTCCTAATGTGTATAGGATTAAGAGGTTGCTACGGGAGATTGATAGCAGCCATCTTGGCTGGCATGCCATGACTCAACATGGCGTCGGGTTTCTGAGAAAGCCACTCCCATCTGCATGATGTATCAGGAGGGGAGGGGGCGGGAAGCGCCCACTGATAGGCACGCCCCGATGGCAGGGGGGAGGATGTGCTGGGGGGGATCCCACGTCCCATGTCACAGCTGTGCACAAGGCGCCATGCACGGAAGCAGCTGGAGGGAGGGGGGTCCAGAGTGGGGACAGTAGAGAGATTCTACTGAGTTTCTTGGCTTCCAGATGATTTCCTCAGAAGAAGTCTGGACACAGGGAGTGTCCGCATACGTGAGCCAAGCAAGTTGCAGGCTCACGGATAGGAAGTGTTTCCCAGCTAGGAAAACACGTATAAGTCAGATAGTCCCCAGGGAGTGATTTGCAAGTGCTGCGCAGATCAGGGAAGTATCTGTACTGGGTTGCTTATGGGATTATTCCTTTAAGTGAGGCACCTTAAAGAGACTCTGTAACAACAAAAACCTCCCCTGGGGGGTACTCACCTCGGGTGGGGGAAGCCTCCGGATCCTAATGAGGCTTCCCACGCCGTCCTCTGTCCCACGGGGGTCTCGCCGCAGCCCTCCGAACAGCCGGCGACTGTGCCGACTGTCAGTTCAATATTTACCTTTGCTGGCTCCAGCGGGGGCGCTGTGGCGACTTTCGGCACGGAAATAGACGGAAATACCCGATCTCCGTCGGGTCCGCTCTACTGCGCAGGCGCCGGAAACTTGCGCCTGCGCAGTAGAGCAGACCCGACGGCGATCGGGTATTTCCGCCTACTTCGGCGCCGAGAGGCATCAGAGCGCCTGCGCAGGAGCCAGGAAGGTAAATATTGCGTCACCGCTGCACGGAGGGCTACAGCGAGACCTCCGAGGGACACAGGACGGCGTGGGAAGCCTCATTAGGATCCTGAGGCTTCCCCCACCCGAGGTGAGTACCCCCCAGGGGCCGTTTTGTCGTTACAGTTCCTCTTTAAAGTGCGGTGCAGCATGTGTTCCCCATAGAGATAGGGGGACAGTGCACAGTTGGAGAGGGGGAAAGGAAAAGAGAGAAAGAAAGGAGTTTACCAATCCAGGTGTACTCGCGGCGACTGCAGAGTGTTTGTTTCGGGGGGGTTTTTGTATCAGGGACAGGACCAGAGATTGACAAAGATGTCATTGCTGGGCTGTTGGCGTGTTTTTCCTCGCCCACCGATTGGTCATAAATATATATATTTTTTTTTCTTTCTCTTCTTTTCTCCAGCTCTGATTCAGTTTAGCACGGAACAGAACTGGAAGCAGGTCAAGGGGCACTTATAGGGATGCAGCAATTGCTATTTACAGAGTGACGGTGTATCAGTACAGTGTTTGCCATTTGACTACCTACCAAGTGGGCATTCAGGGATCTGCATACAGGCATGTGACGCTGGTATGCTTAGCCCTGCACCCTGTGTAGTTTAAGTGCAAAGTGCTCCTTCCTACAGGGAGGCAGCCATTTTTTGTAAAGTCTGGGGGTAGTGGCACGGCAAACATTGATCAGAGGGTACAATACACAGAACTTCTAGCAGAGCTGGTATCGCAATGAAGTTCTAGATAAGTAAATGCGAAAATGAGCAAGAGCATTGCAGGCTCACCTGCAAAGCAACAACAGGTGTGGCATCCGTAATCTGTGCATGCGACGGCCGCGCATGGACAGATGGGGGGGATGTGGAAGGAGCTGCAATGAGGTGAGAGCTTCCAAAGGTGAAGTCCGCGGGAGCATATTTTAAAGTACTGAGGCTAGTACTGAGGTAGGGGGGTGAAGTTTAACTCCAATCTACCAAAAAGAGTAAATAGAGTTCATGAGAAACATAAAGCAACGAGATCAATTACGATATATATTGATCAATTTAAAGTGTACAGAGTACAAGCCGCAGGGCGAATCCCAAATCATTAATAAGAATTGATTTGTTTGTATTTTGATTTCAGGAGTTGGGCAATATGGAATTGAGACAGCTGCAGTGCTGGCAGCAAAGATGGAGATGTCAGTCGGATAAGCGAAAGGTTCCAGATGCCAATCTAAGTTTGGAGAAACACGAGATTCCTGAAAGTGGAAAGAGACTAAAACACGAGATTCCTGAAATTGGAAAGAGACTAAAACACGAGATTTCGGAGATCGGAGAGAGACTAATAAAACTGTCTGAGCAAAGCATAATGCAAAGTGCTAATGTTTTTCTTTCCCAAGGTGGTGCTTTTATAATGAAGAGTACCGTGCTGATGGTGATCCTAGGTTGCCATTTCGTCCTAGGAGAACGAAGCGAGGACATTCTCATGTATAATAAGGGGTTAATGAGAATGCAAGGCCCAAGCATGTTAATGTTTGGTGACAAAGGTACTAATCCTTTCACACCTCCCTCCGCTTGGCACAGACGGACCATGCAGGGACGGAGGAAAAGAGCACTTGTGCCAGGAGAAATCAAATTTCATGGCACAATGTGGGTGAAAGGTCTGAAGGGTCAGGTGTGCGGGCAGTGGGAATTGAATGACAGTGTAAATCTGCTATTGAATACCACACTCCCAGAATCGATGCACCGATCCAAAGAGTTGTTAAAAGGTACATTGCAGTACAATGGGTACATGCAAAAGGTGGAGTGTGTGATTCAGGGGTACCTTGTCTTAGTTATGCAGAGTGAGATGGTTCCAGATTGGAGAGGAACGAGCAGGAGGCGTCAATTCTCCTGCCGGAGAGACGCGGGGGACAACATCACACTCTAGAGCTACCAACAGAGAGTGCCTCTCAACCAACTATACACACGTAAAGGCTGGAAAGCCGAGGGGTGGTGGTTCTCGAAACAAGAAGTAAAAATCGAGAACGAGCCACATTTCCAGGTGATAAAGAGGGTGGGGAGAGCGGTCCCGGGGGAGGGAAAGCCAACCCAGGGAACCCCATTCACATTACACGGGTCACAACAGGGGCCGATTTTACACAGTCCATATGCAGCCGCTTATCCTCATGCTAGTTGGGTAAGTGAAGAGGTACTCTTGATTGAAAGATTGCAGAGAGTACAGTCTTCCCAACCTCAGGTACATATTGTGCCTCAGGACATAAGGGGAGCAGAGGTCCAATCAGGACAGTTGGGGACATATTTTGTCAGGGAGATGCTTAAAGATCCTGTGCAACTGAGATTGGACAAGGGGAGGAATATTAATTTTTCTGGAGAAGGATCTTTTGCATGGCAGCTTCGAGATGTTTGGGTGAACCAATGGAAACGGTGCAACATTCCTTTAGGCACCGCCACTTCCTTAGTTCCCACCTCAACCCGTGTCTTACACCAGGACCTGAGAGGTCAACCTTTTTTGGTGCTAGACGGGGAGGTGAAACAAGTAGAGTTGTCCTCATGCGGGCAATTCTTGCAGAAGTACCTGCGTTGGCCGGGGCAAGTCAAGTTTAGTGAAGAAGCCTGCGGGCTCAATAACGCAGAAGGCGAGGCTACCATTTAAAAGATCCACCCTGAAGCCCAACCGATAGTTCCGGTGGCTGAAGGAAAGGTTTGGTTTTTTAACATAAGGTCTAATGATACATTCAAGGTATATTCTCATAATTGTTCCGATAAGGGGAAGTTTCCAAGGGGAACATATTGGGTGAGCGGAGATCCCATATGGATCCAGTCATCCAGGTTTGATGACGTTGTTTCTCAAATTGTTAAGAGAACTCTAAAGTTCAAAGTTTCACGTGAAGTTCCCAGCATGAAAGATAACAAGACATGGGACAAAGGGGAACAGTTTTTGACCCAAGACGACCACATTGTGTTACAAAGGTTAAACAAACAGTACACTAAGTTAGAGGTAAGATTTCACCATGATCCAGGTGATCTTAACGAGGTAGAACACAAAAATAAGCAGGTGAGTTCCAGTCTGACCTGGTGGAAAAGGTTTCCGGTGATGTTCCAGGGACACTCGGACTGGACCTCTGCAGTTCACAAGTTCTTCCTACACCCACTAGTCGTCTGGATGGGGATGACAACTTTAGGCATCATTATCCAGGTGAGGTTGCGTGTTAAAATTACGTAAAACAAATTAACCTGGTCCAGAGATTGGTGCCTCATAAATAATCTCATGAACCCATATTTTCAAATTAAGGGATATACAGGGTTACGGGTATAGGTTTAGTAGTACCGGTGATGGAGCTGATTGTATAAAGGCGCTTTTTTAGAAGGCACTTGGCACTGCTCCATTGAGTAACAAACAAACGAGTTTCACTTTTCTGTGGTCATGCAAGTTTGTGAGTGATACGCAAGTGACGCAAATGCTGAGCATGTGGTATAGAGGGACTTAGAAGTAGGGCCTCCCCAGAGAGCCTGGTTACAGGAAGACCAAGAGGTCTTGCTCTCTCTCTTCCAGGGATAACCGCCTAGAGCAGAGAAGTTGTGTGAGCACGAACATCGAAAAGTGAAACATAAAGAAACAAAACCAGGTACTGTGGGGTTCAGAAGTGGGGATCTGCGGATCAAGCCATTTTAGGGGGGATTGTTAGAATTTAAGTAGGCCTCAGTTACTTGGCCTGAGGTTTATGTAAAAGGCTTGTCCGCAGTGTATGTCTTTAAAATAGAATTTCTTGTGATGCAGGCCTAAGCATCTCAGTGTCTGCTTGTTATTCATTTTGTCTCAAGCAGATACTGAGAACATGTTCCATCGGCCTACTCTGACCTCAACACGTACACCACAGGAACAGTAAACATCAGCCGTATTTACTAAATATCCACATTCCAGTAAGTAAAGGAAAGGTGACATTAAATATTAATCGAGTGGGTGGGTATTATGACACCACGATAGGGCTCATCCAATAGTCTGGTCTAGGGGATGGCGAATATGATGCCACGTTTAACTCTTTCCTAGTCGATATTAAACATCTAGGGGGGCGCTCAGAGCTCACTCTGCTTCATACTTTCATGCCCTCCATCTCTGACTTCTATTGGCTGGAACCCAATTATTTCTCTAAGTATGTTCATTCCTCTCTGTAATCTGATATGATGTATGCTGTACATAGGTAGTCTAGTGTAACAAAGAGTAGATATAAGAATACCTGACTAACCACCACAGGGGGTTAGGCAAGAGCGGTAACGCCAAGAAACATGAAGATCTGCTTTGCTTGCTAGGATAAGATGAACTGTATCTATCTGTATATCTGTTTTCTGAATAAACTCCGTAAACATTGAAGAAGCCTGAGAAAAGTCTATCTCCTGCTTGCTGTGTGAGGAGTAATGTTTGCAAACTCCTGCTGATGAGTTTGCTGGTGCCGGAGCAAAAGGTGGTTATTACAGGTAGCATATCAATATAAACTTGAATTATTAACATTTTAGTTTAAATGTTTGTTGCCTGAGTTATGTAGGGTCCCCAGAGACTGGTGATGCCCCACTGGTAAACATTTGGGAAATTCTGACTTGAACAAAATGTTTTTGTTTGCCTTGGAGTTAAAAGATTGAACAGCAGTCATTTGTGGCAGGGAAATCGCAGCAAGAACGCACACTAATATAGCTTGAAGAATCTCAGCTTTTTAGTCCAGCTCTATTCAGAAATGAATAGTTCAGATTTGTACTCTAAGGAAAACTGAGGTTAGCCTGCTGCCTTCTAACACTCTGCCAATAGCATCCAGGCCGACCTGAAAGATAAATAAGAAATGTGGTCCATCTTTGACAGAATTGTGGACTTAACAAGCAGGTAGATATTTCTGATAAGATTGCTATTCAAGTGGAATTCTACACATTTTTATTAAGGGCTATACGTTCACCATGCAGAATACACTAGTGGCTTACTATAAACCTCCTCATACTATGTGGCGTGAGCTGTCCTGTTTTGCAGACTTACAGGCTCTCCTGCTTGCATTTTCTGGGAGTGTGGCTGTCTGGGACACTTCCCACCACCCACTCCATAATGTTCTGCAGGACGGTGGGTGGGTAACAGCTGTGGTCATTCCTCTACCAGAAGATGCTATGGAAAAGAGGCAGGATGCCCATTCAATTCCCCCCTATCAGAAAGCACTAAGGGAGGGGAGGTCAAGGTACACTAAGATGACACAGTTCCACTGGCTTCAGAAGGGAGGGAAAACTGAAGAGCCCTGGGCTGTCTCATACTGCACACTGCTAGGCTGTCTCCTGCATTTTCTGTGGGCTTAGTTGTCCTTTCCAAATACCCATTCCTCACCCCTGAAGTCTGTCTACGTTCTGGTCAGATAGCCAAGCCTCAATACATATTCCAGAAGATAGTCTCCTACACTCTGTGAGCTTAGCTGTCCTGACCAAATACCCATTCCTCACCCCTGAAGTCTGTCTACATTCTGGTCAGATAACCAATCCTCAATACATGTTCCAGGAGATCCCCTTTAAACAGCAATGGTTGCTTTATATACTGCAGTTTGCTACACCAACATATGTACCCAGTACATAGCATTACATAACCAAAGATCAGTCTTGCATTTCTTCCAAATCTGGCTGCTTTGGTGTTCTGTACTTCTTTGTGCACTGCCTTATCAAATACACCTACCTCTCATGAGTTTCAAAATATGAATACAATATTATTTGTTATGAGAGTTTTTAACAAACGTATATTGTCGCTGTATTGATGTCAAGCCTTGTTTTATTGCTTGGTATATATTTTAGATGCCTTATAGCAGTATGTGTGTAAGTAGTTAAATCATGCTTCTCTGTTCCATAACTTTTAAACTGGGAACACCATTCAACATTCAGACTGCTGCACTCCGTGCATTTAAATAGTTTCCTATGGAACAGTAAAAGCAGTGGCTGTATTAAAGGACATTTAGATATAATAGTCAAAATGTTTATATAATAGTTTGCTGGTATGTTTCATGCAACAGTGGAATAAGGACAGAAATTTAGCAGTGGTAGAGGAGGTAATCAATCTTACCTTGCAGCCTTGGGGTCCCAGGCTTGACTCTTGGTGAGGACACAGTGCTCTCCTACACCAAAAACATACTGGTAAGTTTATTGGTTTCCTCTCAAATGTGCCTTGAAGGACACCTGAAGTGAGAGGGATGTGGAGGCTGCCATATTTATTTCCTTTTAATGCTGCCTGGCTGTCCTGCTAATCTCACTTTTTTTTTGGGTAATTCAATTTTTATAGTTTATTTTTTTTAAACATTTTTAACAGACCTACAGATCAGAATAAAGCCAGTAATTGTATCACAGGACAATATCAAACTTAAATGGCTTCGGGCCTATAGCAGTCCCAGAACATTGAGTGGGATAACCTAACATACAATATAGGACTTATATCTACCATATAAACATCTTAGCCCCCATACAATACTACATCCGATCTGTAAACAACAGTACACACACATAAAACCGCTACCTATAAAGCACAGTTCACTCCTTATCTGATTCCCTTGCAACTATCAGACCTTGCCAACATGGGATAATGTCTCCTTAAAGCCACATTGAACCTCAGAAATCTGATCTTCAGAATGGCCTACTGAAGGGATGGTGGTTCTCCTGCCCTCCACCTAGTAGCTATAGCTATTCTGGCCTATGTCAAAGTATGATTCAACATTTGAGTGTGCTTTCTGATTCCTTTGTGTGGGTGACCTAAAACATATACCCAGGGATCTAATGGAACCTCCTTTCGTATCACCTGTTTTCTTCTCCCTTTCTTTTAGCCATAGACCCTAAACATGCAGATCAGACGTTTGACTGGATTTGCCTTATGTTTGTTTCAGGCGTGTGATTCTACTGATGCATGAAAGATCAGCAGAACGCCAGGCAAGTGGTATTGTTTAAAATGAAATCCATATAGAGCCTACTCCATCCCTGTCACTTCAGGTGTCCTACTGTGCTAAAGACATATTACTTTGGTAGGGACTGAGGCTCCTTGAGGTTAGGGGCATTAACCACTTGCCGACCGCCCACAGCCGATGGGCGGCAGCAAAGTGGACGCCGAAAGGACCGCAATACGCCCTTCGGCGTTGCGTCCTTTCGGCATGCCCGGGGAGCGATCGAGTCACTGGTGACGCGCGCTTCCCCTGGCAACTGGCTCCGTCCACCCGCAATGACAACCCGCCGGCCGTTCGGAAGCGCTGGCGGGTTGTTAACCCCACGATTGCCGCATACAAAGTGTATAATACACTTTGTAATGTATACAACTCCTGCCCTGGTGGTCCCATTGTCAGAGGGACCACCAGGGCAGGCTGCAACCACCATAGTCTGCACCAAACACACTGATCCTGCCCCCCCTTCCCTCTGATCGCCCACAGCACCCCTCAGACCCCCCCTGCCCACCCCTCAGACCCCTGTTTACACCCAATCACTCCCCTAATCACCCATCAATCACTCCCTGTCACTATCTGTCAACGCTATTTTTTTGTTTAGGTCCTAACTGCCCCCTGGGGGCTTCTGATCACCCCTCAGATTCTCCCCAGACCCCCCCCCCGTGTACTGTATGCATCTATCCCCCTGTAATAACCCACTGATCACTTGTTAATCACCCATCAATCACCCCCTGTCACTGCCACCCATCAATCAGCCCCTAACCTGCACCTTGCAGGCAATCTGATCACCCACCCACACCATCAGATCGCCCGCAGACCCGCCGTCAGATCACCTCCCAAGTGCATTGTTTACATCTGTTCTCTCCTCAAAACACCCACTAATTACCCATCAATCACCCATCAATCACCCCCTGTCACTGCTACCCATCAGATCAGACCCTAATCTGCCCCTAGGGCACTTAATCACACACCCACACCCTCAGAACACCCTCAGACCCCAGCCCTGATCACCTCGCCAGTGCATTGCTTGCATCTATTCCCCCCTCTAATCACACATTGAGACATCCATCAATCACCTCCTGTCACCCCCTAGCACACCTGCCCATCAGATCAGGCCCTAATTTGCCCCGTGTGGACTCCTGATCACTCAGCCAAACCCTCAGACCCCCTTTCCGATCACCTCCCCAGTGCATTGATTGCATCTATTTTCTCCTCTAATCACCCCTTGAGACACCCATCAATCACCTCCTGTCACCCCCCTCAGCACTTTTATCCATCAGATCAGCCCCAATACAACCTGTCATCTAAGAGGCCACCCTGCTTATGACCGGTTCCACAAAATTCGCCTACTCATAGACCACCTGTCATCAAAATTTGCAGATGCTTATACCCCTGAACAGTCATTTTGAGGCATTTGGTTTCTAGACTACTCGTCACTGTTTTGGGCCCCTAAAATGCCAGGGCAGTATAGGAACCCCAAAAGTGACCCCATTTTAGTAAAAAAGATACCCCAAGGTATTTCGTTAGGTGTATGACGAGTTCATAGAAGATTTTATTTTTTGTCAAGTTAGCGGAAATTGATTTTTGTTTTTTTCACAAAGTGTCATTTTCCACTAACTTGTGACAAAAAATAAAACCTTCTATGAACTCACCATACACCTAATGGAATACCTTGGGGTGTTTTCTTTCTAAAATGGGGTCACTTGTGGGGTTCCTATACTGCCCTGGCATTTTAGGGGCCCTAAACCGTGAGTATTCTAGAAACCAAATGCCTCAAAATGACCCGTGAATAGGACGTTGGGCCCCTTAGCGCACCTAGGCTGCAAAAAAGTGTCACACCGTACTCAGGAGAAGTAGTATAATGTGTTTTGGGGTGTATTTTTACACATACCCATGCTGGGTGGGAGAAATATCTCTGTAAATGACAATGTTTTGATTTTTTTTTACACACAATTGTCCATTTACAGAGATATTTCTCCCACCTAGCATGGGTATGTGTAAAAAGAAGACACCCCAAGGTATTCCGTTAGTAGTATGGTGAGTTCATAGAAGTTTTTATTTTTTTGTCACAAGTTAGTGGAAAATGACACTTTGAAAAAAAAACAATCAATTTCCGCTAACTTGTGACAAAAAAATAAAATCTTCTATAAACTCACCATACTACTAATGGAGTACCTTGGGGTGTCTTCTTTCTAAAATGGGGTCACTTGTGGTGTTCCTATACTGGCATTAATATAATGGCATTTTAGGGGCCCTAAACCGTGAGGAGTAGTCTAGAAACCAAATGCTTCAAAATGACCTGTGAAGTCCTAAGGCTAGTTACACAACAGGACGTTGCATTTAGGGGACGTTATAGGGCACATAACGTGCCTCTAACGCAACGCCTGGTGCTCTCTGATGTGGACGTCAGAGTGAGGCGCGTTGTGCAGCTCACTCTGGCGTCCGTGATGCGTACTCTTAGACGCATGTGGCATCACGTGGTCCCGCCCGGGCCAATAGTCGCACAGAGCGGCCGCTCCAGGAAGTAAACACTGCACGTCACTCAGTGCAGTGAATATTAATTAGCCATGTGCCCGGCCGCTCTCCCCTCCTCCCCAACATGACTGAGCATGTGAAAACATTCTAAAGCGGCTTAGCCGCGCATAACGCACATGCTGCAGCACTTTGCTGCGTTACAATGTAACGCAACGTGGGCAGTGTGAACAAACCCATTGATTTTTCATTACTGTGCGGTGGGGCTGCGTTACAGGCTGCACTAACGTGCGCCTGTAACGTCCCACTGTGAAAGCAGCCTAAAGGTACTCATAGGATGTTGGGCCCCTTAGTGCAGTTAGGGTGCAAAAAAGTGCCACACATGTAGTATCATAATACTCAGGAGAAGTAGTATAATGTGTTTTGTGGTGTATTTTTACACATACCTATGCTGGGTGGGAGAAATATCTCTGTAAATAGACAATGGTGTGTAAAAAAATAAAAAAAAATTGTCATTTACAGAGATATTTCTCCCACCCAGCATGAGTATATGTAAAAATACACCTCAAAACACATTATACTACTTCTCCTGAGTACGGCGGTACCACATGTGTGGCACTTTTTTGCACCCTAACTGCGCTAAGGGGCCCAAAGTCCAATGAGTACCTTTAGGATTTCACAGGTCATTTTGAGAAATTTGGTTTTAAGACTACTCCTCACGGTTTAGGGCCCCTAAAATGCCAGGGCAGTATAGGAACCCCACAAATGACCCCATTTTAGAAAGAAGACACCCTAAGGTATTCCGTTAGGGTTATGGTGAGTTCATAGAAGATTTTATTTTTTGTCACAAGTTAGCGGAAATTGATTTTTATTGGGTTTTTTTTCACAAAGTGTCAATTTCCGCTAACTTGTGACAAAAAAAATTCTATGAACTCCCCATACTCCTAACAGAATACCTTGTGGTCTTTCTGAAATGAGGTCACTTGTGGGGTTCCTAAACTGCCCTGGCATTTTAGGGGCCCTAAACCGTGAGGCGTAGTCTTGAAACCAAATGTCTCAAAACGACCTGTGAAATCCTAAAGGTACTCATTGGACTTTGGGCTCCTTAGCGCAGTTAGGGTGCAAAAAAGTGCCACACATGTGGTATCGCTGTACTATAGTATAATGTGTTTTGGGGTGTATTTTTACACATACCCATGCTGGGTGGGAGAAATCTCTCTGTAAATGGACAATTGTGTGTAAAAAAAAATCAAAACATTGTCATTTACAGAGATATTTCTCCCACCCAGCATGGGCATGTGTAAAAATACACCCCAAAACACATTATACTACTTCGCCTGAGTACAGCAATACCACGTGTGGCACTTTTTTGCAGCCCAACTGCGCTAAGGGGCCCAAAGTCCAATGAGCACCTTTAGGCTTTACAGGGGTGCTTACAATTTAGCACCCCTCAAAATGCCAGGACAGTAAACACACCCCACAAATGACCCAATTTTGGAAAGTAGACACTTCAAGGTATTCAGAGAGGGGCATGGTGAGTCCGTGGCAGATTTCATTTTTTTTTTTTGTCAAAAGTTAGCAGAAATTGAAACTTTTTTTTTTTTGTCTCATAATGTCATTTTCCGCTAACTTGTGACAGAAAATAAAATCTTCTATGAACTCGCCATGCCTCTCAGTGAATACTTTGGGATGTTTTCTTTCTAAAATGGGGTCATTTGGGGGGTATTTATACTATCCTGGAATTTTAGCACCTCATGAAACATGACAGGTGCTCAGAAAAGTCGGAGATGCTTCAAAATGGGAAAATTCACTTTTGGCACCATAGTTTGTAAACGCTATAACTTTTACCCAAACCAATAAATATACACTAAATGTTTTGTTTTTTTATATTATCAAAGACATGTAGTACAATAAATTTGGACAAAAATGTATACAGAAATTTTACTTTGACAAATTTTATCACAGAAAGTTAAAAAAAAATCATTTTTTTGACAAAATTCATGTCTTTTTTAATGAATATAATAAAAACTAAAAATCGCAGCAGCAATCAAATGGCACCAAAAGAAAGCTGTATTAGTGACAAGAAAAGGAGGGAAAATTCATTTAGATAGTAGGTTGCATAACCAAGCAATAAACCGTTAAATCTGCAGTGGTCTGAATGGAAAAAAAGGCTCTGGTCCTTAAAGGAATTACGAGGCGAAAAAGACCTAAAAAGTTAAATACCTGCATGTAATAGCAATGCACGGAGGGCGCCGTCCGCGCCTTCCGTGCCGTTCCGCCGGGTCCCCGCAGCTCAATGTGCCCCCCGGCCGGTCCTGACCCCCCAGCCCGGGTCGGGCTCTTCCTCCTCCACAAAGATGGCTGTCAGAGCTGGCCGCCGCTGCGCAGTCCGCATATGCGCGAGTGCGGCTGCGCAGCTCTAGGGCCTCCCCCCCTGATCCACGCAACAGTAGCGTGGATCAGGGGGGGAGGCCCTAGAGCTGCGCAGCCGCACTCGCGCCTATGCGGACTGCGCAGCGGCGGCCAGCTCCGGTGGCCATCTTTGTGGAGGAAGAGCCCGACCCGGGCTGGGGGGTCGGGACCGGCCGGGGGGCACATTGAGCTGCGGGGACCCGGCGGAACGGCACGGAGGGCGCGGACGGCGCCCTCCGTGCATTGCTATTACATGCAGGTATTTAACTTTTTAGGTCTTTTTCGCCTCGTAAGTCCTTTAAGGGGCGAAAAGACTGTGGTCCTCAAGTGGTTAATTGTTTGATGTACTTTGTAAAGTGCTGTATAGTAATGACTTAGAACATCCCTGTTTCCTGCAACATGGATTTCCAAGTGTTACTTTCAGAAGTCTGATAAGTAGAAAACCCTTCAGATAAAAAGTTAAAGATCAAAAAAGAACAAGACTTATTTATTTCTAGCATGCTGACCAGGGGGTGACGGGATCAGCTTGTACATAATGAGTGGCCAGTGCTACAAAGTTCTGAGATTCTGTGACCGATATCAGAAAGTTTATGAACTCTGGCTGTCAGCAGTAACTTTGACAAAAGCCAGCAAAATATATTTTCTTGTGGGATTTTACACGTTGTTGACTTTAGGAGAAAAACATTATTAGCATAGCATTCAATGAAGCTTCTTGACACAACTCCAGGCTTAGCAAAGAATTAGCTGTGATTCAGACTCAATGTACTGTTTTGCTACCTAATAAGTGGTTTTAAAAAAAGTATGTACAGTATGTATATGTCAATATACTTGAAAACTGTAATTACAGAATTTAATTCAAGAATACTGCACACCGTGACGTGTACCTAAACCAACTGATGAAAAAGAGTTTCACTTACCTGGGGCTTCTCCCAGTCCCCTGCAGCTGTCCTATCCCACGCCGGTCCTCTACGATCCTCCGTTCTCCCATGGCGGCTTAGTTTAGTTTTACACTGACTGGGAGTCGGTGAGCCACTGCGCCTGCACAGCCCTCGCCGCATGTAGCTTCGCTCACATTCCTTTCCGCAATAGAGTCCTTCCTACCTCAGTACCCACAGTGATCCCTCCTTCCACCTAGCAACCACTGTCACCTCTCCATCCTCAGCACTAGTAGTGATCCTGCTTCCCCTAGCACCCACACTGACCTCTCCTTCCTCCAGCAGCCACACTTGACCTATCCCTCACCCAGCACCCACAGTGACCTTTCTCTCCCCCTGCAGCACCCCTCTTGTCCCCAGCAGACCTTTCCCCCTTCCCTCAGCAGCACCCACAGTGACTACTCCCTCCCCCAGCAAACACACTAACCTCTCCCTTCCCCAGCATCCACAGTGACCTCTCCCTCCCTCAGCACCCACACTGACCCTTCATGGTTGCCTGTTGCCTTGCCAGTTTTAACACCAAGCCTGTCAAGCATTGATAAGCAGTGGTGTTATTGGGCAGCAAAGAACCACGACATGCCGAGTCTGAGCGCAGCTGCGGCCAGGCTCAGGTCTAACTCCACTGGGGACCACCTGTACAGCACAGGTT